>NW_018164796.1:253699-267397 GCF_001263595.1 Phalaenopsis equestris | reverse complement strand
CAGAACTGAAGTCCGTTGATTTCGGCATGTGTGAAAGTTGCATCATGGGGAAGCAGAAGAATGTCAGATTCCTGAAAGGAGTCAGGGTGCCAAAGGCAGAAAAACTAGAACTGGGCCTTCCCCAGTGGCATCTCTTGGAGGCTCTCGCTATTACGTCACATTCATAGATGACCACAGCAGAAAAGTATGAGTTTACTTTCTGAAGCATAAATCTGATGTATTTTTTGTGTTCAAAACTTGGAAGGTCATGGTTGAAACGGAGACAGATCTAAAACTGAAATGTTTGATATCTGACAATGGTGGTACATTGATGATGGGTTCAAGGAGTACTGTGCAGCTCAAGGTATCAGAATGAAGAAAACCATTCCGGGGACACCACAAAAAAATGGAGTTCAGAACGCATGAACAGGACCATCAATGAGCGTGCTAGGAGCATGAGATTGCACGCAGGACTACCACCAACCTTCTGGGCAGATGCGGTCAACACTGCAGTTTACCTGATCAACAGAGGGTCATCTGTCCCATTAGACTGTAAATTACCTGAGGAGGTCTGGAGTATGAATTACCTGAGGAATTCTGGAGCGGCAAAGAGGCCAAACTTTCTAATGTTAAAACTTTTGGTTGTTTTTCTTATGTTCTAAACAATCTTGATGCTCGTAACAAACTTGAGGCTAAATGAAAGAAATGTTATTTTATTGGCTTTGGTGACGAAACATTTGGTTATCGTTTCTGGGATGATCATGATCGGAAGATTATCAGAAACAAAAATGTGATTTTTAATGAAAAGATGATTTACAAGGACAAGACCAATACAAATTCTGGAGCAGCTCCTCAGGAGTCAGAGTTCGTGGAGTTCGACGATCTACCAGAGGACAGAGCATGACGGAGATGGGAATGAGGAGGAGAATGTGTCTGGGGCACCCATTCCTATTATTCCGCAGGCAGGTCCAGAGTCATTCACTACTCCAGCCGCCGTTTGGAGATCAATCAGGAGCAGACATTCGCCGCAGCGTTACTCACTAACTTTAAATTACATATTGCTGACAGATAGTGGAGAACCACAAAGCTATGAAAAAACCTTAGCAGATGAAAATTCTAGCAAGTGGGAGCTGGCCATGAAGGAGGAGATGGATTCCCTGCTGAGAAATCAGACACGGGATCTAACAGAACTTCCCCCAGGGAAGAAGACATTGCACAATAAGTGGGTGTACCTGGTAAAGACTAAGTCTGATGACAATAAAAAATACAGGGCCAGACTTGTTGCAAAAGGCTTTCAACAGAAGCAATGAATTGATTACTCTGAGATCTTTTCTCTTGTGGTAAAACTCACAACCATCAGGATGGTCCTGTCTATGGTTGCTACCAAAGATCTATTCCTGGAGCAATTAGATGTGAAGACAATTTTTCTTCATGGAGACCTTAAAGAAGACATCTATATGCACCAGCTTGAAGAGTTTGTGGTACAAGGAAAAGAAAATTCAGTTTGTAGACTGAAGAAAAACTTGTATGGTCTAAAACAAGCTCCTAGACAATGGTACAAGAAGTTTGATAATTTCATGCAAAATGTCGGATACAGTAGATGTCAGGCAGATCACTATTGCTATGTCAGGTACTTTGACCATTCCTATATCATCTTGTTGTTGTATGTGGATGATATGCTTATTGCAGAGACCAACATTTATGAGATCAATTCTGAAGAAGCAGATGTCAAAGTATTTTGCAATGAAGGATTTGAGAGCGACAAAACAAATCCTTGGCATGAGGATTATTAGAGATCGAGTCAAAGGCACCTTGAGACTTTCACAAGCTGAATATGTGAAAAATGTGCTTAGTATGTTTAATATGAACAAGGCCAAGCCAGTTGACACACCTTTAGGCAGTCACTTCAGACTCAACAAAAATCAATCACCCAAGTCAGAGGAGGAACAAGACTACATGAGTAAGGTTCCTTACGCTTCAGCTATTGATTCACTTATGTATGCTATGGTCTGTACCAGACCAGATATTGCTCATGCAGTTGGAGTTGTGAGCAGATACATGAGTAATCCAGTGAAGGAACATTAGGAAACTGTGAAGTGGATTTTAAGATACCTAAAAGGCTCTTCAGAAATCTGTTTGTGTTTCTCAGGAAAGAATCTAGAGGTACAAGGTTTTGTTGATGCAGATTTAGCTGGAGACATTGACAATAGGAAGAGTACTACAAGTTATGTTTATACTCTTGATGGTCTTGCAGTGTCATGGGGCTCTAATCTACAGAAGACAGTTCTTTTGTCCACTACAAAGGTTGAGTATGTTACAGTGTCAGAGGCTGCTAAGGAGATGATATGGCTGCAGAGTTTCTTAGCGGAATTGGGTAAGGAGGTTCAGAAAGGCACTCTCTACAGTGATAGCCAGAGCGTCATATTCCTAGCTAGAAATCCAGCATTTCAATCCAGGACTAAGCACATTCAGATCAAGTATCATTTTATTCGATCATTGTTAGATGACGGACAGTTGCTACTTGAGAAAATTTGTGGAAACAAGAACTCTGCTGATATGTTGACCAAGGGTGTTACACTTGATAAACTGAAGTTGTGTGCAGCTTCAGTTGGTCTTCTGACATGAAGACTAGAGCTTTGAGTTGCAGAGGTAGATGATATCACTTTTGAGGAAAAGGTCGGTACAACCAGCGAATGGTGCAGCCAGTGGGTGATGTAGTCGGTGTCCCAGACTCCAAGTGAGAGATTTGTTGAGTAGGTGGAGCCCGGTCCACCTCCTGTTATGACAATTCTTCTTTATGGCAGATAATAAAAAATTAATGGCAAATTAATTTGATTCCTTTTGTGAAGCATCACATGGATTCCTCTCTACCTATGTATCCCGCTAAAGCTTCCCTCCTCTGTTTCCTAAATTAGGCTTTTTAGCTTATTATAAATTGCAAAGCCAAAAGGCGTGCTAGAAATACACCATCCCAAAACTCCTCCTCGGCTGTAGCGTTCAAGGGAAAGGGAAAAGAAAACTGCTTTGTTTTTTTTCTTCCTTTTGGGTTTGTTAAAAGGGAAAAGAAAATTTCTTTTGGTGGCTTTAGAGAGAGAGAGGGGGAAGAGAGAGATGAAAGGGAGAGAAGAAAAAAACTAGAAAGAATTATTTTCATGTAAAGCGTCGAGGTGCTCGACGGTGTTATTCCTCAAGTTAATAAAATCCTTTGCAGCTCCATGGACGTAGACAATTTGCTGAACCACGTAAACCTTGTGTCGCCTTTTTCTGGTGTAATTTTCTCAATCTGTTTTTCGCTTTACTACCGTTGAATTTTTTCACAACAAAAGAGACATCACTCACTTTGCCCAGTTGGAGAATTCATTGATCCTAACGACAATATTCCTTTGAAAGTAAAAGGAAAGAGTTTGGCCTCAAGTAATAAGAAAATTTCTTCTTTGGCTGAAGCATACGAAAGTATTCCCAGGTGGCTTACGGTGAAGCTAAAGGAAACAATAACCTGATTTTCTCCCTTGGAATTCCTTTATGTTCTTCCTCTTGGTGTTTCTCTCGGTTTAGAGAGAGAAGGTGATAAGGTGAGGAGAGAGAGAGAGGGAGAGTTCTTGTAAACGTCGAGGTGTTCAATGGTGTAATCTTCAAGCTAATAAGATCTTCTGCAACTCTGTGGACGTAGGCAATTTGCCGAACCATGTAAATTTGTGTGTTTCCTTTGTGTTTTCAGTTTTGCAAATTTTTCTAGATCCGATTTTTCGCTTTATCGCCGTCACTTTTCACAACAGTTACAATAATGATAAAGTGGGAGAAAGTTATTCCATGTCTATAGATTGACCAAGCAGTAATATGAAGGGACTGTTCATTGAACGGCAGCACATATCCATTGAACTATCAGACGTTATAGAGCCGACCCCACACCTCAACTGTTTTATTATTATTTTTTTTTTTGTGATGAAGAACCACTAAATGCATTTCAGATTGGTATTAGATGATAATGAGAGAGCAATTCGAGGTTCCATATTAGCCTAACAATAATAAATTAATAGTTTAATAAGTCTAATTTTAAAGCCATTTCTCAACTAAATTGTTTTTGGTGAGATGTTTTTCATGTTTTCATCTTTAAAAAAGTATTGAAGTTGAAATCCATAAAAACAATTTTTTTTTTTAAAGCCAATGCAACCCATTGTTCTACGAAAGCTATTTTTAACTTTCATAAAGTTGAATTTTGTGTCATTACAACTAGTATACTTCTTTCCAAATACTTAAAATTTGATTATGTTTCCTCGACTAGAATAAACATTATGTAACAAGCATTACAAAGTAGATCCTTTATGACAAAATATATCCAGATAGGTTTAAAAACTCACAACAAACACTTCAAATATGATTAATCTCAAAGCAAATCCAATTGTTTCAATCCCATCTTGACAGATTGTATTAGAATACCCATACACAATTTTTATCCTTTATCATACATAATCAAAAATATAAAATTTTCACAGAAAACCTGTAAATTTGCTAATAAAATGGCCACTATATGCATGTCGAAATGAAAAAAGTAAAATAACAACCTTGGATACTTACGTGCTGAAGATAGGCTATGTACTGTGACGCACCTTGTATGAATTGCGTTCCACCTCCAGGAAATTTAAGGTACTCTCCATCTACCTTCAACCAATTTTGATGCCCTTTCACCTCAGCAAGTTTACTATGAGGGACATTGTTGTACCATATCTATTAAATAAAACCAATCTAAATTGAACTCTATGAACCAGTAAAAGAACTAAGAGATAAAAAAACATGAAGATTGTAATTCTATCCACCATAACTACCTTATCCCTGCTGGCCGGCCACTCAACCGATCTCTTATATCCCTTGGGAAGGGGCACAAGACAGGTGGGACTCTCCTCTGGGCAATGGCGCTCTCTATGCTGATAATGCTTGAAATCATGTACCTTCTTGAGAGCCTTTTCATTGTCAAGGCAAGGTATGTAGTCAGCACCAGCAGTGACATTGCAGAGCTCCCACTCATACCCAATTAGGTTTTCCTCAGCGCCACGATTGCCTTGGCTGATTCCAGCTTGCTGCTGCTGCTCCTTCTGCTTCTTCCCCTCCTCGTTCAGTGAGTGAACGTCCTGGGTCTCCCATGGCATATTTTCACCGCTCTGGCTTAGTTCTTCCAGCCAATTATCGTCCCTTCTGGTAGAATGGGTTTCATTAGCTCCCACCTGTAACCCTGGCTGGATTTCGATTCCTGTGTCAACATCCTCAATCTGCTGTTGCTCGGTATCAGGTTGGCCATAATTGCAATTTTTCTTTTCCGTCTGTTCGTGTATCTGTTCCTCATTCTGCTTCTTCTCCTCTTCCTCACCTCGGCCATCTGTGGAATCCTGGCATTGTTCAGTTTCAGGGGCGAATTTACCCTCAGGTTGCTCGGTTTCCTCATCAGACTCTCTATCGTCCACGTGAGATTGCTTTTGCTCGCCGCTCTCTTCAACAGTTCCTTCGGTGTCATGCTCAATCTGCTCCTGACTCTCAATGCCGCTGCTGGCTTCTTTATCCCCCTGATTATGGGTTTCCCCCTCCTCATTCTGCTGCTCCTGCTGACTTTCAGAAGAATCTTCTTCAGAAATTCCAGATTCAGATTGCATGGCAGACTCATCTAGGGCAGACTTTAGCTCTTTGAGATCGAACCCGGAGGCTCGGCGGTCCGAGGAGAGCGATACATGGGAGCGACGGTAGGCGGCGTTCGAGGAGGAGGGGGAAGGGGAAGAGGTGAGAATGTAGATTCCCAGAGAGCAGAAAGCGATGAAGATGAGTGTTATGATGATGGAAGACCATGCGAAGGAGGACGACCCTCGCTTGCCCCCGCGGGAGTTCTTGCTCAAAGCACCCATTTTTCTTCTCTCCTTCTTCGGGTGGTTCGGATTGGAGGAGAATATGGTGGTGATTCAGCTTTCTGAAGATTGGATCATGGAGATTTGAAATGGTTGTGAGAGGCAGCGAGAGCGAGGGAGAGGGATCCAATATTTCGCCTGAAAGGCCACACGGGTGGAGTGGCGGGGAAGGTGGACAGACTCACCGACGTTTATAAGCCATTTTGCATGCAAACCGCACAATTCCGATGTCATTATATATCAATATAACTAAATTTTACCTTTTTGCATCCTACCACTAAACCCTATATTTGAATAAAAATGAATTGTAAATAAATAAAATCACAAGATTAAAAATGATTATGGTTTAATAAATAAATCTCTTTTTCTCTAATAAAAATTATAATTCTATTAATAAAAGCAATATTATAATTACTATGAATAAATGTTGGACACGACTTGTGTGAATAAAACAATAACAACAATAACAAGCCTTCATCTCACTAGGTTGGGTCAGCCAAATGATTTTTTTTTCATTGTGTCCTATTCTAATAAATTAAGAACATTTTTTATATAATATGCCTAAGTTTTTCCAGATGTACTTCTGTCTTTCTTAACGTAAGTCGAATATAAAAATCTACTCTCCTAACTGGTTCATCAAATGATAGACGTTTAATGTGTCAAACCATCTAAGATGACTCTCTCTAATTATGTCCGTCATTGGAGCTACACCAACCCTATCACATATATTTTTATCTCAATGTGTACTGCCACTCATCCACCTACACATTTTCATCTCAGTAACACTTAATTTAGTTTTATGCTTCTCTTTTAAAGGCCAATATTCTACGTCATAGAACATTGCAGGTCTCATCACCATCTTATAAATCTTTTTTTTTAAAGTCTAAATTGTAGTTTTCTATCATATCATAGGCTCGAAACATTCCTCCACTTCAAACTTCAACTAGCCAACTTGAATTCAACTAATAACATCCCAATCTATATCATCATCACTTCAAACAATAGATCTGAGATATCTACAACGTTCAAACCTTTTAAATAGATTATTTTCATTATAAAAAAGAGTTATAATTTTATGAATTGAATTATTATTATTATTATGTCGGCCGATGGTTCCAAAAATCCATGTACTTCGTGCTCTTAACTCGTAATTTGTTTTCCACCGACAGTTTGTGACAAGAAGAAACACTTCAATTAATTTTTTTATTAGAAAATAAATTCTGATTAAAATGTTTAAGATATATCTTCAATTAATTATGTATATTTAAAGATTAACGTAATGCACCCTTATATTTAACATACCACATTGAGATTTATTAAAAAAGGAAGATTTACATATATACCGATTTTTAATTATTATGTATTTATATTTATTTATCAATCTAACACAAAAATTTTAATTTTTAATATATATATATATATATATATATATATAACAAATATTACATGCGGGCAGAGGTATGGTTGGAGTCCAATGAAATCAAGTTATGTGGAGGTGACAGAAAAATAAAAAAAAATTATTTTAGGTATGGTCGGAGTCCAATGAAATCAAACCACGTGGAGGTGATAGAAAAATAAAAAAAAAATTGTTTTAACGTTATTCAGGTGTTATTGTGGTGGTATTCATGTGTTATGTGTTATGGGAATATTTTCGGTGTTATAATAACACAATAACACATAAATACTACCGCAATAACATCTGAATAATACTAAGAGTATAGTTAAGAGTTGAAGTTATAGATAGATGATATACGACCATATGAATTTTAAGTTTATTTAAAATTAATATAATGTGTGCTCGGTTATTAAACTTTTGCATAAAAAATAATCATATTAAAAAATTAATTGGATTATAAATTGAGACTCAATTTAGGTTTAAGTTCTAATTTAAACCTAAAATAAATATAATTATTAGTTAATTTGGCTTGATGTCAATTTAAAATTGGATTGACTGAATTAATTTGTTTAATTAGAGCTCAAATTAAACAAATTGATGATTAGGAAAATGATAATGAAAGTAAAACAATGAGAAAATTATCTCTGAAATATTGAGCGATGAATAATAAATCTAAATATGAGTTTGTTGATTATAATACTAAGTGATTGATGGAACATAGCCACTACAGGAAAACAGAATATAAGCAACGACAATATCAACGGCCTAATTTGCATCGTAAATATTGGTTTAATTTTCTACGGTTTAGCGACGGATGCTTAATGTTTAAATTTTTCGACGATATTACTACTATCAGATCCATCGCTTTGTTTGAAAAAATTTTCCACCAGTTTATTTAGACCTTCCAATGTTGTTAACTGTCGGTTAATATCTAACTTAAAATTGAAGGGTACCTACCGTAACTAAGGCTTCATAACTTATCATGTATACCACAAAAATCCCCATTTTTTCCTATGCTCCGCGTCGCTCTACCTGGTTTCGTCCTAAATCACCCCCACCCCTCCCCTCTTGAGACACTTTTCCTCCTCGCTCGACAACGATCCACCGCTCCAGGGTCAGCCCATTGCTTCGACAGCACTCCTCCTCTTCCAATTCGCGGCTCATGGTTCGCAGCTCCGGTGCTAGGGCATCGCAGCTTACAGAGACCACCGAAACCATCACAGATATGGCGTCATACATGCAAAAAATGAAGTTTAGGTGTTAAATTTTTAAATACATAAGAATTGAGTAGTATGTATTCAAATATTTGTTTTGCTAGAGTGAATTTTTTTCTACACACAACACCCATATAATGAGAAGTGTGACAACACAACAACACATAATTCTTATGAAATCATGTTGTGTGTTGATAACCCCTAACTTTGCTTTGAGAAATTTTTTAATGAAAGCATCAAATGATACTTTTTAGTAATCATTATCAATATCACGTAGGCATCATCTTCATTACATATAAGAGAAAACTGTAAATAAATTCTTACACATCGTCACAATAATAAAATGCAACAGGAAAGTAAAATCATTTTGTTAGTGTAAATTCAAAGCATATTCTGCTAAGTTTAAGCAAACAAATGAGCTTACCAAAAATTCTCTTAAGAAACAAGTTTGAGTAATTTGATGTTTGATTCATTATGATCATGAAAATGAAATGGAAACTGATATAATACTGTGGGTTATTGTTTTTTTCTTTTCTCTGGAAATTCTTAATATCTTGGAACAAATTGAAGTAGTAATGTGGCTTGGAATTGGATTTGTTAGTACATTGATCTTATACTGAGTTGGGTTTTGAGCAATGAAAATTTCCAGCCATTATTAAAATTCAACCAATTTTTTGAATATATTATTATATATTCAAATTTTAGGATGGCAATTTAATTTTTTTTTCTTGTGGTAAGTTCTAAGCTCTGGTGAAGCTCTCGTGAAAGTAATTATGGCTCAGGCGAGATGTTATTCTCTTTTGGTGATGTGTATTCTATGAATATTTTGGTTAGTGCAATGTTTGTTGAGGTTTACTAGCATTCGATATACTCCCATCATATTAGATTGAATCTTTCATAGTGAATTTTGGTGTTTCTACTCTGATTTGGTTTGTTGTTTGAGCTAACTTGTTTTTTTATGGTTAATTTACTATTGATAAGCTCACATTTCTTCATTGATCTTCACTGGTTGTTGAGATTTATTTTTTGTGTTGTGATGAATTTTAGCCTTCAATAAAACTTAACCAATTTTGAATATGTTTTCCTGCTGGTAAGTTCTTAGCTCTAATTGGTTATCATTTCTGTCTTTATTTTGGTGGTTCGTTTGGTGGTTTTTCTTTTTCTTTTTTTGATTTTTGTTAGTTTGATTTATCTCTCTTTTTTTTTGTGCTCGTCTTGTTTGATTTGCTTTGCAGGTCTGTTGGTCTTTGAAGACTTCTTTTTTTTTCTTCTTTTGCCTTGAAGCTTTTACTGTTTGTTTATTTTCTCTTGTTTAAATGTGATCATTGTTGTGTTTGCTTAAATGTACAATCCCAAACTATTTGTTTAAAAAGATTTACATACATACCCCTAAATTTCTATGTATTTACATACCTAACACTTAAACTTTATATTTTAATACAACTTTTCAAGTACATGTAAGGTTGAATGTTTAAGAAAAATGTAAGTTTAGGTGTTAGATATGTAATTACATAAGTTTTGGGAGAAGAATTTCTTATATATATTTAAATCTTAAGCAAAAAAAGGATCCATGCATGACAGATTTGAAATTTAATAGGATTGATCCACCATTTGGTTTCGCATATAGGGTAGGTCTATGAATTTAGGGCTTCACGCTCGAAATTTAGGACATTTAAAGATTATGTTATAATGTGTTGCGTAGGGTATGCCTGTTAATTTAGCTCGAATAATGATAATTGCTTGAAAATTCATTTTGGATCGAATTTCTTTCGAACCAACCTTCAGTCGGATCGAAATCTGATCGTTTAACATCATATTGATGATAGGTATATTGAAGATTGTTAATTAGAGTAACATTGATTCAAAAACCAACTAAACATATAAATGAATTATGAATTAACGAATAGTCCAAATTCATAATTTGTTTTCATGATTTTTGGTTGGATTTAAGATAAATGTATTTTATTAAACTCATTTAGGCATCTCTTTCTAATATTGTATGCAACTGTAGCTACTCCAACACTTTCACTAATATATTTATTTCTTATTTTGTTTTCAATTGTAAAGCAAATCATAGAACTGAACATTCTCATCGTCGCAGCCCATAGCACGATTAATTGTTTAGCTTGAAATTTCTTCTTAAAAGAAGACATTTCATATGTTGTAAAAGTGTTTACTGTTTTCTTCATTGTTAAATTTAATTTTCATTGCCAAAATAGAAACTCGCTTCAAAATCTAATTTCCATTGTCAATTAGATTTTGAAGTGATTTTCCATTTGGGGAAGAAAATTAAATTTTGAAGCAAATTTTTATTTTGACAATGACAATTAGATTTCGCATTGGAGGATGCAGTGAAAACTCCTACATTATATGAGATATTCTCTTCTAAAAAAATACTTTATAGTGTGAAATTAATCACATATGGGGTTTGCGGAGACGAGAATGCTTAGATTTATGATTATTTTTCCACTTGGAAAATAAAATGCAAAAGAAATAAACTTGTGTAAGGTTTGGTGTAGTTATTGTAACAGACAAGATTAGATAAAAAAAAACTCAAAAAAAAAATTAGAACAATAATCGGTTTTCGATATCCCAAACAACAATAAGCTGTAAACATTCTGCTTTCTAGTTGAATTTGTATCAGTAGAAATAAATTTTATTCAAAATTTTAGTTCGTAGCTCAACTCATTTATTTAGATATGATATTTATTTGAGTCAAAATTCAAATCAGTCAAATTTTGAATGATTAATATTATTCGAGTATCTCAAACATTTAGCCATTCTAACGTTTCCATCACCATTTTTTATAGCTCCGTGATTATGTCAATTACTAAAATTAAATTCTATATACTCATTTGAATGCACTTTATAATGTGATGATGTTGTCATGTTTGTAGGTAAATATGAATATTCGTACATAAAAATCATGGATGTATAGTAAACTTTATCCAGATAGAAAAATGATCACTGAATATTTCATGAATGGTGTAGAGGTTTTAGTGGTTGCAACATTGCAATTTCCATCTTACCTATCTGAGGGTAGGTTTTGATGTCATGCTCAAAACATAGAAATCGAGCAAACTTAACACCTGACAAAGTAAAATATGATTTATATCGTCGAGGGTTTCAATCTAATTAGTGGATTTGGACTTCGCATGGGGAGTTTGACTCTGCAGCATTCAGCTCAGTTCCTTCAACGAGCTATGATCCTCCACCTGCATTTCACTCAAGTAGATTTGAAAAGATGATCTTTGATGGGATAACACTATATTACCCGAGTCAAGTGCAAGATGAGACACCAAATCAGGAGGCTCAAACTTTTTCTGATTTTTTGAATGCTGCTCAAATACTATTATGGGAGGGATGTACTTCTCATTATGAGTTATCAGTAGCTCTTAGAATACTAAAAATTAAAACAGAGTTTAATATACCCTGAGAGTGCTTTAATCAATTTACACGATTACTGAAAATGACTAATCCGAAATAAAATTTTGTTCCAGAAGACTTACATCAGACGAAAAAATGATCTCTAAGTTAGGTTTAAAAACAGAGAAGATTGATTGTTGTGTGAACGGTTATATGTTATTTTATAAGTGCAGTGCAAAAGAGACTCGGTGCAGATTCTGTAATTTTCCAATATTGAAACGCCAGAAAAAAAGAGCAAGAAACAAGTTCTTTATAAGAATTTCTTCTATTTTCCGCTTATTCCATATCTTCAGAGACTATTTACTTCCTCGCTTACTGCTCCACATATGACGTGACATTGTAGCAGATTAGAGGATATCAATACAATGAGTCATCTTACAGATGGGGAAACATGAAAAAATTTTGATCGTAAACATACCGAGTTAGTTGTGGAAGCACGTAACCTGAGACTTAACATATGCTCTGATGGCTTCTTACCATACAGACAGACCGCGACACACGACTCTTATTGGTCAGTGATTGTTATGTCGTGCTACTTACCACACATGTAAGTTAGAGTTTAGCCAAACTACTGAACATCTAAGATAATTGTTATTGAGTATCTTTAATGACACATGAGTTAATTATGAATTACTATATTAATGATCGGAACAATGGAGTAACGAATGAGGGCTTGCTAGATCTTGCTTGAGGCTCATGTGCACTATCAAAAATTGGCAAATTTATGATGTGAATGACTACAAGTTTCATATGAGTTCTTACTAGAAGAAAAAAAAGTCTTATAATTCTGGTTTTTGTGTTAAAATAAATGATAAATCAGACAATAAGATAAATTACTATGGGATTCTGGAAGAATTTGTTGAACTATCTTATCCCGGAGTTATTACTAGAAGAAAAAAAAGTCTTATAAGTCTGGTTTTTGTGTTAAAATAAATGATAAATCAGACAATAAGATAAATTACTATGGGATTCTCGAAGAATTTGTTGAACTATCTTATCCCGACTCTATTTGTGGGAGTGTATTCATGTTCAACTGTGATTGATTCGATCTTGTTCATAATCGTGGAACAAGGGTTATCCAACAATATAACATTGTACAAGTAGAAGTGAACAAAAGATATGATAAATTTGATCCGTTTATTTAAGCAAGGCAAGCAAGTCGGGTTTTTTTTTTCTTCCACATCCTCATAGAATAAGAGGCAAAGTTAATTGGGCAATAGTCTTAAGCAGTAAAACTATAATGAATATTAATATTCATAACTCAATTGAACCTGCTCATCAAGAAATAAAAATGACAAATTCACACATTCCGCTTGATACTATCGATGCAGAGGTCAATTTAGCAGATGATATTGATGAACACGAAGAAATTAATATCAATGAGTATGACGTTGACAATGATTTGGATGAAGTAATTTTAACTACATCCTCAAGTAACTCATCAGAGGAGGTAACTAAAATGTATAAGTTTTATTTTGTTTTTACTTTGTACATCAGTGTCTTGAGTTTCAGTAGATTAGCACTTTACAACTTTCCCTTTCGTTTACTGTGTATTTAGTAGTCTATGAATTGCATGCAATTAGTGTTGTCGTTTGTAATTAAACTTATTTTCGTATTCGCAGATGACTTCTAGAGGGAGGGGGGTCTCACCCTTATTGGGAGAGGTGGCACATTTCGGAAGTCCACTAATAGAAGAGGTCGTGGATGTGGTGGTACAGAGACCACCACGCTGTCTCCACCTCCAATCCTAACAAACACAACAACACCTCCACCAGTCGTGACTACGACACTACTT
>NW_018164796.1:247249-253151 GCF_001263595.1 Phalaenopsis equestris | reverse complement strand
TAACCTCAACTACTACCCCCCCCCCCCCCCCCCCCCCCCAAGGAGGAGGCACACATCTGCAGGAACTTCAAGCACAAGGTGAGTGATCGTCCGCACAACTAGTTCGATGATATATGTCAGACATGTAAGCACCCCTTGTGGCTCGGAGAGGATGTATTTGTCACACTGTTTAACGCCTGAGACTCTCTCGAGTATCAAAAGAAGAGGGAGCATGTGACACGTTTAAAAATGTGCTACTTTTATATATTTTTTTTATGCTCATTTTTAATGATATATATTTTTATGCTCATTTTTAATAATATTACACTTTAATGGAAGATACTTTGCATGTTTTTAGTTTCAGGTACAAGAAATGGAGCTTTGTTTCGGGTACAAGAAATGGAGTTTTGAAGAAAATAGAACAAAAATGGTGCAATTTGGAGTCAAATGGAGCAAGGAAGAAAATTTTGACCTGACGCATTTTGATATGTATTTCTCTTTTTATGCTTAATTTCCTTTACATTTATCACATATTTTTGAATAAAATTGCACTTAAAAGAAATGTTATTTTCATATTTATCTTACAGGTAAAACACTTGGAGTGGATTGGAGCTGAAATAGGGCGAAACAGAGCGAAATGGGGGTGCTACCAGCAGGGTGACACTTATACGCCAGAATATGGCCCCTAGGCTCCAGTCCTCGCCCAGAAAACATAAAAGATGGCACCATGGCACCACTTTCTAGCGCATAGGCACCTGAAATGATTGTGGACGAATTCTAGACGCCCCAAGCAGTTATTAAGCAAACTTTGGCACTTGGAAAGACACCTTTTCACATTTCAAAGTCCTGAAATCTCCAGGAACACTGAGAGGTCATATATAGGAGTAGGAAATGTAGATTTCTATATTTTCTGAAGAGATTGGAGAAAGGATTTTGAGAGATATCTGAAAGCAATTGTATTAGCATTGCATTGATCAACATGAAATTTTGTTAGAGGAATTTTCATCTTTCATTCAAAGGGAAAAAACTAAGTATTGTGTTCTTCATTATCTTATAATTGTTGCAAACACTTATCTAATAGATTTTTTTTATTTAAAAGAAGTTTTCTATTGTGTTTTCTCCATGCTTAGTGAGTAGTTTTCCTTACTCGTTCCTCTTGTTATGAAGGTGGGAAAATTTGTTTTATGGTAGAATAATTTTAATTTCTTGTGACGAGTAATATCTCCATTGTTTCATTGACATAACATACTGGTCATATGTTATGTTAAAATCTGTTGTAAGTTGAAACTAAGACTCGGAAGGGCAGTGACTTCACAACTTGAGAGCACTCACATTGTCCGATTGACTATGGTGAAGTTGTTTAGGAGGCAATGCATTGTCAGAGGAATATTCATTAATTGCGTGTAAATTTGTGTTTCTAGGGAGACATGCTAGATTCTTATCAATTTAATTTAGAGTTAGGAACTTAAGGACCGATTAGTCTTAAAGAGAAGGCATAGTGTGTAATCTAAATGTGACAGGCTAGAACCTACCCATCATAAACTTAGATTTAGGAACTTAACTCTAAGTTAGCAAATGTTCATGCACTTAGAAGAGGATTGGTTTGATCTTATTGCCACTGACTACATTAAACTCTAATAATTTCATTCATACACCTTATCTAGGTCATTACAAGAGAAAGAAAGTTTTTACATCTCAAAATTCACCAAACAAATTTATCTAGTTAGGTTTATCTTTAGATTTAGGTTTGTGTTTATGAGTAGTTTTATAAAAACACCTTTAATCAACTTTCCAAACTAAGATATGATAGTAGAAGACTAGAATTAGTTTAAGGGATTTCTTACCTCCCTTCTTTGTAGGATCGATACTCTGGGTTTTAAAGAAAATCCTATATTATTTGAAACGACAAGTGCACTTACGTAAAACCCATAGTGTGTGAAATATAAATCAAATTTCTATAACATATTCATTTTGCACACTAGCTATCTAAGAAAACTGGGTCAAGTATTTGGCTAGGAAACTAAATAACTGTGTAATTTTGAGTCGGGTCAGCAAGCAAAACAAAATTGCCACTCTGACTGCGAGGCCATGGGGCCCTCAAATCATACCAGTGAATCGCTCCCCCATATAAAGTACAAGGAGGCTGGCAAGACTTATTTTTTGCATTAAAATTAAATGTATGCTAATTATTCCATTACACTGACAAACACTGGAGAAATGACAGGAGCCAATTACTGTAGAGTTACACCAGCGCACCCATAGGTGGCAATCAGATCAATCCTAGGTTGATAGCAGAACTTAGGTGACCCAGGTAATTCACAAGGTTAATGAGTATAAAATTCAAACAACTATTGAAATTTATTTTGCTTTAAACTTTCATTAATCATATTTTCTGTAGGAGGCCTTCCAGAGACTCAAGGAGGGTCGATCTCAGCAATCGAGTTGTGTTTCAGGCACATCTCACGATCCTTCTGAGTACAACCTTTGTAGGGAGGCTGTCGACCAGAAGAAGGGCAAGGTCTATGGGATGGGGTCCCAGGCACCAACCTATGGTGTTTGTTTGTCCTTTAAGACATCTGGTGCATCTACTTCCACTGCACAAGAGGAGGAGATGCGTCGTCAGGTTGCTACCCAGGTAGCCTCCCTGAGATCGGATATGAGGGCAGAGATCGAAATGGTGTTGCGTTTTGAATTGCGAAAAGGGAATGAGCCAGTTCACGATAAGAATGAGGAGGATGATGATGAGAGGAGGACAAAGGAGGACGAGCAAGATAAGTAAGGGGTTATTTTTTGTTTGTTTGTATGTTAAATAAATTATTGTTAGCGAACATTATTTTTATTATACAGTTGTACATTTTGTTTGGTTTAATTCAATTATTTTTCTTTTATTTCAATATATGATTTATGCGTTAATTAGTTTCATTACTGTGTTGAGTTGTGTTTTGATTGCACTGTTACGATTATATGTTTGTAGATTGCAGTATTGAAAAAGAGCTTAAAATTTGTTTTTATGATGGTACAAGTTTTTGAAGGCTTACCAACGGTTTTAAGACCTCTTGATTATATGCCGACGGTTTTCTGATGGTCTATCGAACAAGCGATATCTAGACAAAGTGGTGCACTTTTGTTAAGGATAAAACCGTCGGTAAATTCTCACGGTTAACCAACAGTTGTGCGTCATTTTACTCACCAAACCACAACTCATTTTTCACTTTCGCTACGACAATTTGTCGGTTATTTAAGCAACGATTATACCTGACATATTTTGTAATCTTTAGCGACGGTTATGTTATATCAGATACTCGTCGGTTATTGTAAACCGTCATTAAATCCATTAGTAATTCTATTACTGACAAGTGTTTTTGCTACGTTAATTTGTCAGTAGATAAACTGTCGGTAAATATATTACCTACGATTTTTGCGTTATTACCCAACAGGTTCTTAGCGTCGGTAATAAGCTAAATTCTTGTAGTGAGCATTATTGTCAATGTAAGCCAAAATTGTTAGGTAATTTCATTTATTAGTGCATGAAAGGGACTTTTCTTTACTACATAAAAATGATTCTACATAAACAACAATATAGCCATGAATATTATATATAAATCACACAATACGCATGATGATGATGATATGATATGAATGATTATACATAATTCATGTTGTGACACATTAATAATGGAACAATATATGTTGTGTTATATGTGCTCATATACTACATGTTATGTTTTATATGCTCATACTATATGCCATGTCACTACATGATACCACATGAAGATATTTTCTACACAATCATATTTGAAGAAATGTAAATGATATTACATTGATTGGTCATACATGTATATGTTCATAGGAAGATTCCTGACAATTAATATGATTATGATGCAAAATGGATAGATACATCACCCATAAAAAAAAATGAGATAATTTTTTAATACTTTGAAATATTTTAAGGTTTATTTCCATTTTATTTCAATAAAATTAGGATTTATGGATTCATTTAAATTTGAACTATTCGATAGGATTACATTAAATTTCATAAAGTATTATATTTAGACAATTACACTCTCCCAATCATGGCTTTCAATTCCCAACATACACCAACACCAAAATAAATGACTCCTTTTCTCAATCCATCCAAAATTAATTCATTATAGGGGCCATTTTGCATACATACCACATAATTCTAATACATTTACATGTCTAACATCTAAACATTGATATTTACAAGCATACCATCCAATTTTTTAACATCACATATAAAAGATCATCATCATTATCTTTTTAGAAGTGAAATACACATTTTCATGGATAAGTTGATGGCAACCAAGGAGTTGAAAGTGCAAATATCAAACTTCGGGTATTAGATATGTAAATACATAAAAATTGTGTGGTATGTATGTAAATTTTCCTTCATTATAACTCGATTATATGTTTCCTAACTGCAAATCAGAGCCAAACATTCATATATCATGTAGAAACTGCTCATACATATGAATTTCTTCATCTTGTCACGCCATCAGACAAAAGATGAAGAAAATTTACATACATACCACACAATTCATATATGATGTAGAGTCTGCCTACGGTAGTGATAGGGATACTTTCACACATACCATACAATTTTTATATATTTACATATCTAACACCTAAACATTCATATTTACATACATAAAACTCGACTCTCTGAAATCAAATAAAAAATAGCTGTATTTGAAACCCCCCGGCGCCACAAAAAAAAAACGAATATTTACATGCATACCAACACTCAATTTTTATGTATTTACATATCGAACACCTAAACTTCAATTTTTACATACATGTTGATTTACCCATACAAGAAAAGGTGTATTTGACTTTTTAAAAGTTAAAATGATGGTATTTTTGATGTGATATGAAAGATGTGAGTGGTATTAATTTAAAAGGTTGAGTTTATGCACGGGAGCTCGAGTTTTACTTCAGTTTATATGTCTTGGTATGTGTGTTTCAATTTGCTGTTGTGCCTCTATATTTTAGCATGACATACTTGTAATTAGGAGAGTCTACCCTCTATAAATAGAGGTGTTTTTTTGTGTGGGCTGAAGATGGAGAGTATTTTGATTGGTTGTAAGAACCTTTCCCATATCCTTCCGGGTTAAGAAGTGTATTCAGTATCCTGTAGTGACGCCTACGTGGTGATCAACCATCGTTCATTACAATTTATGCATTCTTCTCTTTCTTGGGATTTTCGGTTCAAACTTTTTCCTAATTTCTGGATCTTCTGAAGTTCAGATTTCTACTTTATCTTCTTTCTAGTATCATTTTGATATCAGAGCACTCTTTTTGCACATTTTTTCTTTTCATTCTCTTGAGTTCTTACGCCTATCATCCTTTTTCATTGGAATTCTGTCTAGATTTTTTATTCATGTTTTTTTTCTGAATTTTAGTGGCTGCAAGGACCAACTTGAGGTTTTCTGTCCAGATTTCCAGGGTTTGCAGCCCAGGTTTTCCACGTTTTGCAGTCCATATTTGTTGATTTTTGTTCGGATTCCAGTTCTTGCAGTTCCAGTTTTCCAAAAAATCTAGTTTTCTGGTTTTTCCAGCAAGTTCTGGCCGCAATTCTCTGTTGTCCAGTCGTGGGTTTCCTCTGCCATCCGAATTCCCTGCTTTTTTGCGGCAAATTTCTTCGCCCCGCCGTGGGATTCAGATTGCGATTGGATATCTGCAGCCTCGTATTTCGTTTGCAGACTGCTGATGTTATCCTCGTCACAATGAAGATTGATTTATTGCAATTTTTGCTTCGAAATTCTTGGATTGCAAGAATCTGTTTCTGTGAATTCCAAATCTATATATAAATTTCGGTTTTGCAGTGAATCTGAGTTCTGTAAATCGGCTCAAGAATTTTCCAAGTTTGTCCCTGCATTCGTTTGTGGTTCTTTCTGCTCTC
>NW_018164796.1:245545-247149 GCF_001263595.1 Phalaenopsis equestris | reverse complement strand
CACGTCGGTGAATCCTACGATCCCAAGAAGGGGGCAAAGAAGCGGGACCTTTGCACCAAACAACCATTTTCATAATTCGAGCCGCTTGAGTCATCCAGATGAAGCAGATGAAGAAAACCCTTACCATCAAGAAAGTGAAAGTGATGAAGTGTCGATGACACATCAATTCGGCTATGAGGGTATAGAAGAGGGTGATTTTTAAGTAAATGTGGATTTACCAAATATTGACGATCGCATGAATCTGGACGAGTTCATCAAGTGGCTCTAGACAGTAGAGCCGGTATTTGAATACAAGTACGTTCCACCTGTCAGAAGAGATAAGCTAGCCGTCATTAAATTAAAGAAGAGTGCATATCTATGGTGGGAAAATTTCAAATGCCTATGCCGGCGAGAGGGAAAAAGAAAATCACAATCTGGTTGAATGAAAAGGGAGATGCAGCATAAGTACCTACCAATACATTATAAACAGGACGTGTTCTTGATGTTTCATCATTTACTGCAAAAGATCTTTTAATAGATTTAATAGAGAAGCACATTGTTGAGTTTGAGCAGCTTATATTGAATTGGAGCTTTAGAAGAATACTATAGCTCGATATCTATCAGGAGATAGCTTATACATGCAAGTTAGTTATTTAATTTTCATTTCTTGTACATTACTCTTATTTAGATTTGCTCCGAACAGAAGATGTGTCGTAATTGCTAGTGAAAAAGAAGTCTAGAGCAGTATTATTAATGATGTGCTTGTTCCGAGGGGTCTCTGCTTCCCTAACCAGCATCCTGTTGATCCTGCTCAACCCACCAAAACTATTAGATCAATGAATCTCAACATGATAACTCTCGTGGAGGTTGTGACCTAGAATGTAAGCCAAACACTACAAGCTATTTTTGTAGCTCAAATTACACAACGACCCGAGCTATTCAGCAAGTCGTGCAACTAGAACTACTAACCACTTAACCAGTATCAATAATGGCAAACCTAATCAACCAATGACGATGATCAATGTGAGTGCCATGGATTGAGTGATGGACTAGTTTTTAAAGACATATCCTCCTACCTTCAATGACACGGTGAACCCGATCAATTCTGATGCATGGCTCCATGATATCGAGAAGAGGCTTTAAGGAATAAGTAACCTGAAGAATGTAAGGTGGACATTGCAATATTCTAACTACATGAAGGAGCTGATGATTGGTGGGAGAGTAACCATCACAACACTTTTGGACCAGACACAGAAATTTCTTAGGTGGATTTAGAGAGTTTGTTCCTAGAGTGGTGTTTTTCTATAGCGAATCGGGATAAGATCATGAACAACTTAAGCAAACTAGAAGAAGGAATGCGGTCCATTTAGAATGAGACACAGTTTGATAGTATCATCCATTTCATTGCTTTGATTAATCAACATGAAGATTAGAAGATCTACCACCTACTTGTTGGCTTGAGAGAGGATTTTCAGAGGTCCTATATGTTGTCAAGTGTATGAATTACAGAGTGTTGGTGGACCAAGCTATTCATGCAAAGATTAGGATCAATGTCTGTGAGGAAAAATGTGTTGGGAAGTGGAAGAATTTAGATACACGAGCGTTGAAGTTTTCAAAATAAGCAA
>NW_018164796.1:244826-245445 GCF_001263595.1 Phalaenopsis equestris | reverse complement strand
TTGTGAGAATGTGGTTGAAGCAACCATGGTGGAGATGCTTGGGCTAACTACTTAACCTCATCTCCATTCCTACCAACTCATGTGGCTCAAAAAGGGGGGCTGAAATTAAAGTAAGGGCCTGTTTGGGGCAGCTTAAATGTGCGGCGGCGTTTTTAAAAATGCCGCCCTAGAGTTTGGAAATCGCGTTTTACGTGCGTTTTTGGAAACAGCTTTTTAAAGTTATATTACACGCGGATCGCCGCGTTTAGGCTCCATATTTTCCTTCGCTACCCTCCTAAGCCCGCGATCCGCATTTGGGCTCCATATTTTCCTTCGCTACCCTCCTAAGCCGACCTTCCTTCGAATATTTGGCGTCGATCTTGCCTCCGTCGCTCCTCCACAGGTAACAAAACGCTTTCCTCGCTCGGCTCCTCCCTTCTTTCCCCTATTTCGCCGAGAGATCTAAGGTTTTGGCAAGAAATTTCACTCGATCCATCTGTTTGGAAGTGTTTACGTGACTTTAAAACCTAGATCTATTCTGAATGTGCAAGTACCACTGGTAAAAATATAGATCCACTGTTTCTGTGATATGTTTGAAGCATCAAGGCAGTTCTCTTCTTCATTCCTCATCCCAACCTTT
>NW_018164796.1:236279-241123 GCF_001263595.1 Phalaenopsis equestris | reverse complement strand
GTAATTCTACGTGATATGCCAACTTATTAATTTACAAAACAAGTTCAGATTATAGTGGCAACAATGGCACTACACAACTTCATTAGACGACATCATTCCAGGACAGATGCAGAGTTTTTCGTTATAGAAGAGGATTCAATGGAAATACCACCTGAGGCATTTGAATACCACGTTGGACCGTTCTATCCCACAAATCAATATAGATTCACCTGAGTCACAAACACCAGATGGTGAAGGCGCTTCAGAGATGGCAAGTTTAAGAGAGCAAATAGCAAATGACATAAGCCAAGGCATTGCATTACATATTATGTCTTTCAATTATGATTAATTATTTTCGTCATATTAAACATACGTTGTAGATGACATCTAAATTGTGGATTAAATATGAGTGAGGAGAAAAATATTTATGGGTGTTTATTATATGTTGTTTGCTGTTTAAGCATGAACATCGAAGTTGGTATATATTTCATGTCATGGCTTCAGATTGCTTGGCTTCAGATTACTTCAGATTACTTGTTTGTCGATGATGAATCTGTGTAGTTTTAAAATTGTTTTCATATGGTTTAAAAATTGAAGAGTGCATGGTAAAACACAAATAAATATGCTACCACTCATGGTGTCCTTCGTTTGTTTAATTTTTTTTCTTTTGCACCACATTTGATGGTTCCCCACTCTAAAATCAACTTTCGATAAAACTATGGCTTCAAACAGCTTATCAAGCATCTCATCACTTACTAGATGCTCATGAGCAATGGAGGGTAAAATAATGGTATAACTGAGAAACTATGTGGTTGTTTATACATAGCATTATAACTATGAATGTGAATTTATTCTTTTGGGTGATGGAATTGGGGGAAACCATTTGAGACCTTGTTGAAAGTTGTTGAAATCTTTGCCATCCATATTGAATGTTGCAGTAATGTTCTTATGATTACCATTGTTTGTGGTGGGGTTATGGGTGCACTGGTGCCATTTCTTTAGCTACACTATTATACTTCTCTGTGGGGTTATTACCTTGTTGGTTTTGTACATATCGACATTCCTTAGCTACACGGTTTGTAAATATCGACGTTCCTTAGCTACACAGTTGAGTGCTATGTGCGAAAATATAAATGTTTAGGTGTCAGATATGTAAATGTGTTAGAATTATGTGCTAATCTTTATCCTCTTACTTTTAAGACATACTTATCAATCATATGCTCCATTGTAGTTCCTTTTGTTATCACATCATGATCTGGAATTTTTGTTAGAACATGTAAATATCAAATTTTGGTGAAATTCTCTTTTGTATGCTGTCAATGTGGTATACATGTAAATATCAAATTTTGATAGATTGGGCCAATTGAGTGGTATAAATATAAAAAATAATGTTAGCTGCTAGATATGTAAATACATGAGAATTAGGTGCTTTGTTACTACTCTTATTTATGAACCATAGAGTCAACTGAATGATATATTTCACAGATATTCCACTTCATAAAAGTACCCTTCCTAACCACTCAATCTTATCTTCATGACTGTTTGAGAGAGCAAATAGCAAATGACATAAGTCAAGACATTTAGATTGCATTACATATTATGTCTTATGTTTAATTATTTTCGTCATCTTAAACATACACTGTAGATGACATCCGTTTTCATATGGTTTAAAAATTGAAGAGTGCATGGTAAAACACAAATAAATATGCTACCACTCATGGTGTCCTTCGTTTGTTTAATTTTTTTTCTTTTGCACCACATTTGATGGTTCCCCACTCTAAAATCAACTTTCGATAAAACTATGGCTTCAAACAGCTTATCAAGCATCTCATCACTTACTAGATGCTCATGAGCAATGGAGGGTAAAATAATGGTATAACTGAGAAACTATGTGGTTGTTTATACATAGCATTATAACTATGAATGTGAATTTATTCTTTTGGGTGATGGAATTGGGGGAAACCATTTGAGACCTTGTTGAAAGTTGTTGAAATCTTTGCCAACCATATTGAATGCTGCAGTAATGTTCTTACGATTACCATTGTTTGTGGTGGGGTTATGGGTGCACTGCTGTCATTTCTTTAACAACACTGTTATACTTCTCTGTGGGGTTATTACCTTGTTGGGTTTGTAAATATCGACGTTCCTTAGCTACACAGTTGAGTGCTATGTGCGAAAATATAAATGTTTAGGTGTCAGATATGTAAATGTGTTAGAATTATGTGCTAATCTTTATCCTCTTACTTTTAAGACATACTTATCAATCATATGCTCCATTGTAGTTCCTTTTGTTATCACATCATGATCTGGAATTTTTGTTAGAACATGTAAATATCAAATTTTGGTGAAATTCTCTTTTGTATGCTGTCAATGTGGTATACATGTAAATATCAAATTTTGATAGATTGGGCCAATTGAGTGGTATAAATATAAAAAATAATGTTAGCTGCTAGATATGTAAATACATGAGAATTAGGTGCTTTGTTACTACTCTTATTTATGAACCATAGAGTCAACTGAATGATATATTTCACAGATATTCCACTTCATAAAAGTACCCTTCCTAACCACTCAATCTTATCTTCATGACTGATCAAGATGGGCAGTGGCAAAAAGCATTCATCAGCTGCTACTTCCATTTGCTCATGAGCATCTAGTAAGTGATTCCTCAACAATATTACCTGCTCACGAATTTCTTCATAGTTATGAAGATAAGAAGAAACCAACTCCTCAAGTCGTAATAGAGGAGAGTTCAACGAATCGACAACAATACTAGCATCTTTTGAGACAACCACTTCATGGTCCTCCAACTGATTGACCAAAAGAAAGCACCTTCTTTTTAGCTCTTATCTCTTTTGTTTTATTTAATAAAATATTTTCAAGTTCATCTCTAATACTACTTTTAAGTTCCATCTCCTTGAAAGATAAGGATCTGTGCTAGTAATGGCTGGGAGTTTTGCTCTACCGGGTTTAATACTCTATATAAGCTAGATGGGATAGTGAGACGCTTAACCATTCTTCATACACTGCGAGAGAGTGATGTGATAGAGTGAATGAAGTGGACTTTGATGGAGAAAGTATGCTATATATTTTTTTTAATTCCTGTTTACATAGATCTTTTTGGGTTGATGAAGCCTCTATTGCTAAATTTTTTTGTTAACTGCTCTAATTCACGACACTATGGTATGGTTATGGAAGCATGTAAAATTTATAAGCAATCTATATGTAGCTTGGATGGCCCCATGCCATGTATGTAGCTTGGATGGCAACCGCTACTATGGTATGACCCATTTGGTGGGGACGAATTTAGGGTCTGTTGGATTTTTATGGTTGGGAAGCTGTAATCTATTTCCCATCATTGCAAAATATTACAATAAGGTCTATGCAATATTGCTGAAGATGTAATACATGCACAATGCAGTACATATCAACATATCTGCTTTGATGATGGAGCAGTGAAGAAATTAACAAATGCTCGTCACCTTATCTATGCATTTTTATGTGGTATGAAAGATTTGGGTGTTAGATATGTAAATACACAATAATTGGTTCTAAAGGATGAATGTGGCCTGAACTCCGTGCTCTGTAGATTTTTTGTTTGATATTAGTGCTTGTGGATTTTTACTCTTCTAATGCAGTTCTGTTGAAGGAGCTTCGATTTCCTGTTGTTGGTTTCATGCTACTGGTTTCCTGTTGTTGGTTTCCTGTTGTTGGTTTCTTGCTCTGGTTTCCAGAATTTAGGATTGATGTTGGTTTCCTGTTTCATGCTACTGGTTTCCAGAATTTAGGGTTGAAATTTTGGTGGTTATTGATATTTTGTTAAGTCCCTAACGCTTGGATTCTATTAGGCTCTGTTGGATTTGGATAAAACAATAAACAAGGTGATTCATGTCTTTTTCTTTTCTTTCTTTCTTCTCAATTTCACTTTTTTTCAGTGGTATATTGCTTTGAGTGCGATGCTATTCATATGCAAAAATGTTGTGTGTGCAAAAGATAAATAAGTTTGCTTTACATTTTAGATGTTAGCTCATTTGTTTTGTTCCCTTGGGAAAATCTAAAACTTCTTGGTGTTTCAAAGCCAAAATCTGGAACTTTTTTTTGTGTTTCAAAGTGGAAAGTTGAAGTTTTCTTTTGTATTTAATATGGAAGAAAATATGAAGCTTTTTGGTGTTTCAAAGTGTAAAAATATGAAACCTTTTTTAGTGTTTCAAAAAAGAAAATTTGAGGCTTTCTTTTGTGCTTGATATGGAAAAAAAACTGAAACTTTTTTGTGTTTCAAAGAACAAAATCTGAAGCTTTTTTTCTGTCTAATGTGAAAGAAAAATCTGAAACTTTCTATGTTTCAAAGTGGTCAAAATTTGAAATTTTCGTTTGTGTTTTTGAGGTGGATAAAATCTGAAACTTTTGTGGTTCATTTGTGAAAAAAAAATAGAGCTTTGATAATTTCACTTATAAAAAAAATTTGAAGCTTTGACGGCTTCTTTTATGGAAATTCTCATACATTTTTTAAGCACATATTTCAAATCCTCTATTTTGTTTTATGGAATCATGAGTAACATAGAGGCGGGTGATGCTTATATTAGAGTTTATATTAGCACCTTTGAGCAAATTTTATAATTAATGTAGATATATTGTTTTATGTTGGTTAATAGCTTCACCTCTCATTTGGTGGATAACGGTAGAGCAGTTTGGACGGCGACGTAAATTTGTTGTCGGCAATCGCAGTCTCCACGCTTGGGTAAGTTTACTGTTTATATTTCCTCAATTTTTGTACTGATCTATTCTATTTTTAATAACTGTAGAACAATGAGTTCCAGACATTCAGGGAAGTCCGAGAAAGTGATGTGTCGTTGCGGACTACCGTC
>NW_018164796.1:228001-236037 GCF_001263595.1 Phalaenopsis equestris | reverse complement strand
AGGTATCAGAACCGGGCAACATTCGTCATGATGTGATTTTACATGTTAAACTCAATATTGTCATTTTTTCCTTGTAATTTTAACATGTTATTTTTTCTTTTTTTTTGGGTCTTATTATAATTCATATTAGTGTTTCATAAATGTGTACTGAACTTTCATATATGTCACCATGTTTTTTTGATGTAATCACAACTTTTTTGAGTTATATAAATATTATTAAACTTTTTTGCATTTTCATTTCTTGACATTTGAGAAAATAACATTCTGCGACACAGATTATTCATTCAACTAAAAAAATTTGCAAATAAGCTGTTTACAAAACGCACTAACCAAACAGCTAAACAACTTATTCAAAACAAGGGCAGAATGATCAATTTACAGAATCAGCTGTTTTCCAAACGCACTAACCAAATAACCAGATAGCTTATCCGGATCAGCTGCTCATCAGCAGATTATCAGAATAAGCTGCTTATCAGCAGAAGCTGAATAAGCTGCAGCTGTCCCAAACAGACCCTAAATCAACAATGCATGATGTCATTTTCGATTGATCAGAAACTTCGGGAGCATGTTTTATGTGATGTAATTTCTATGAACGCTTGCCACATATTGCTTGGTCGGCCTGGGCAATATGACTGTCGTACAATACATTATAGGCATGCTAACACTTATTCCTTTATCAAAGAGGGAATTCAAACCACTTTGGTGTTTATGAAGGAGGAGATTCAGACGGGGATTGAAATCAACACTTTTGTTAGTGTGGAGCCCGGTTCGATTTCCCATTCCCGCCTCCCGATCGCAAATATCGCAAATCCTGCTCCCGCTCCCACTCCTGTTTCGCGAAGCGAAACTTTGCTTCGCCCTGCTCAACTGTTCCCGCGCTTGGTTTTGCGATAAAAGACATCGCAGCGACTCTGCTTTGGTTTCTAAGTCACGATTTTTGTGTTCTTCTTCGGACTTCCGCGGGACAGAGGAACAGAAGTACAAGCAGTAGTTCCTTGCGGCAGAAGGAAGAAGAAAGAAGAAGAAGAAGATTGTTCTCCCTCGACTTCTTCTTGGTGGCTTGTGGCAAAAGAGAAATTGAGTTTATTTCTCTTCTAGGTTTATTTTCTTTGGTGTATCTCAGTATAGAGAGAAAAGAAGAGAGAACAACGAACTGAAAGATTCCTCTTATAATTCGAGACGATCGACTAGTTCCTCAAGTATAAAAATCCTTTGCAACTTCGTGGACGTAGGCAATTTGCCGAACCACGTAAATCTGTGTGTTCCGCTGTGTTACTATTTTCTGGTGTGAATTTTCTCGTTCTATTTTTTCGCTTCATCAAAGATCATTCCTATTTTATTTCTATATAGATACCACAACAACTGGTATCAGAGCCGTGTTTCAGATTTAAGAAAGACTGATGGCTGCAGATGAGGTGAAGGTTTCAGGGATCGAGAAATTTGATGACACAAATTTTGGTTATTGGAGGATGCAGATAGAAGACTGCCTCTATGGAAATAAACTTTATCTTTCGTTATTGGGAAAAAAGACCTGAAAGAATGGATGAGGCTGAATGAAATCTGTTGGATTGACAAGTTCTGAGGGTTATTCGACTGACCCTATCCAGGTCCATTGCACACAACGTCGTCAAGGAGAGGATGACTGCAGATCTGTTGGCAGCCTTATCAGGTATGTATGCAAATCCATCGGCGAATAACAAAGTGTACTTAATGAAGAAGTTATTCAATTTGAAGATGACGGAAGATGTTTCTATTGCTCAACATCTGAATAATTTCAATACTATCACAAATCAATTGTCGTCTGTTGAAATTGATTTTGATGATGAGATACATGCGCTAATATTGTTGGCATCGTTGTCAAATAGTTGGGAAGCCATGAGGATGAAAATTAGTAGTTCTGCAGGTAAATCTAAATTGAAATGTGATGATATTTGTGATTTAATTTTGACTAAGAAGGTGCGCAAGAAAGATTCTAGCCAAGAAAGTGCGCAGGAAAGATTTTGGTGAGATCTCAGGTACGAGTTCGGCACTGAATGTTGATTTCAGAGAGAGATGATAGGACATGAACTCAAATAGAGGGAGATCAAAATCAAAATATGATCAGTAGACAACCTGCTGGAATTGTGGCAAGGTTTCCACATAAAGAGAAACTGCAGGAATCCCAAGAAGATGGAGAATGATAGCGCAAATATGGTATCTGAAAGAGTACAGGATGAACTATTGTTGGCAGTTCATAATTCTGTTAATGATGGAAGTGAAGAGGAGAGTGAGTTCGGGACACTCATTCCTATTGTTCCACAGACAGATGGTGGAGAACCACAGAGCTATGAAGAAATCTTGCAAGATGAAAGTTCGAGCAAGTGGGAGCTGACAAAACTTACACCAGAGAAGAATACATTACACAAAAAGTGAGTGTACTGGGTGAAAACTGAGCTTGATGACAATAAGAGGTGCAGGGTTAGACTTGTTGGAAAAGGTTTTTAGCAGAGACAGGATATTGCCCATGCAGTGGGAGTTGTAAGCAGAGACAATAGTAACCTAGGAAATAGCTTAGAGGTGTAAGGCTATGTGGACCCCGTTGATATGTTGACTAAGGGTGTTACTCTTGAGAAACTGAAGTTGTGCACAACTTGCACAACTTCAGTTGGTCTTCTGGTGTGAAGACAGGGCTTTGAGTTGCAGAGGTGGAAGATTCACGTTTAAAGAAAAAGTAAGACGACGCCAGTGGAGAATATTAATTCGAGGAAGAAGACGTTGTAGCAGGTGTACCGATCTCAAAGTGAAAGATTTATTAGTGTGGAGCATGGTTCGATATCCCGCTCCCGCCTCCTGATCACGAATATCGCAAGTCCCGCTCCCGCTCCTGCTCCTCCTCCCATTTCGCGAATCGGCGCCAACGCTCTTCTGTTCTCTTTGCCCCGCTCAACTGTTCCCGCGCCAGGTATCTTGTAAAAGGCATCACAACAGCTCTCCTTTGGTTTCGAAGTCACGATTTTTTGTGTTCTTCTTCGGATTTCCTCGGGACAGATGAAAAGAAGTGTAAGCAGTAATTCCTTGCGTAGAATGAAGAAGAAAGAAGAAGAAGAAGATTGTTTTCTCTTGGCTTCTTCTTGGTGACTTGTGGCAGAAGAGAACTTGAGTTTATTTCTCTTATAAGTTTATATTCTTTGGTGTATCTCGGTGTAGAGAGAGAAGAAGAGAACAACGAGGGGAGAAATTCCTCTTGTAAGTTGAGACAATCGACTGGTGTAAATTCCACAAGTAGTAAAATCCATTGTAACTCCGTGGACGTAGGCAATTTGTCGAACCACGTAAATCTTTGTGTTCTGTTGTGTTACTATTTTATAGTGTGAATTTTCTCGTTCTATTTTTTCGATTTATTTTTTCGCTTCGGCAAAGATCGTTCTCCTATTTTATTTCTATACATATACCACAACAATTGGTATATATCACAACACACTTTTACTCTTCCATTGTTTTTGAAAGATCTTAAAGAGACAACTATGAAGTACCTCTTTATCATAATTGAGAGTTCCGGACAGCTGCCTACAATTCCTTCCGAAATACAGAGATTGATACAATAGTTCAAAGACATTTCCGACAGAGATGCCTGCAGGATTGCCTCCTATGAGAGAGGTACAACATGTCATTGACCTCGTGCGTGATTCGATCATCCCCAACAAACTTGTATATAGAATGTCTCCAAAATAGCACAAGGAACTTCAACACCAAATGGATGAGCTGAATCACAAAGGCTTGGGGTGACAAAGTGCTAGCTCGTGCGCGGTTATGGTTATCTTAGTTCCAAAAAAGGATGGATTTGAAGATTCGATGTTAGAAGATGCTTGGATCAGTAAACTTAACCTACTTGAAGATTAGAGCGATTCTAATGTTTTTCAATGCACCAAGTTGGCTGCCCATTAGGAATCAAATTCTGAGATTGTTCAATATGAGGGAATGTTGCCAACCTCGAGAGAATGAAGCGGGAGCTATAGTTTTATTTCAGTTAGTATGTCTTGTTATGTGTGTTTCAGTTTGTTGTTGTGTCTATGTTTTAGGATGACATACTTGTAATTAGGAGAGTCTAGCATCTATAAATTGAGGTTTTTTTGTATGGGCTAAGGATGGAGAGTATTGATCTTTCCAGGTTAATAAGTGCATTCAATATCCTGGAGTGGCGATTCAATATCCTGGAGTAGCACACAGGTGGTGATCAACCTTCATTCATTATAGTTTTTGCATTCTTACCTTGGGATTTTTGGTCCAAACTTTATCCTGTTTTTTTTGGATTTTCCGAAGTGCAGATTCCTATTTTACCTTTTTCCCGGTATCAGTTTAGGCGTTAGATATGTCAATACATAGGAATTGGGTGGTATGTACGCAAATGTCCTCAAAAAGAAAATAGCCTAAACAACCTCCATTTGCAGTTAATTTTTTTTTAAAAAAAAACGAGCACATCAAACTAATTGGGCAAAAGAAACCGAAAGAAAGATTAAAATCCAAACAAAATCACTGATTCTCTCATTTAAAAAAAAAAGAAAAACATGATAACTACATTATATTCAATAAATTTTTACGGGCCCTTTCCAGTCATTTATTCCTACTGAAAATTCAACAAATTCACCCGACATGCTGTTCAATCAACTGTGCAACTAGTTGTAGTTAACATCCAATACGAAATATTACAATCAATTCAAATTTTTAGAACATAGATTTCGAGGTCGATCCAAAAATAACAAGCTGATCGGCCCATCAAAAAATAAAAAAAAAACAAAAGAAAAATATCAATTCCCCCAGAAAAGGAACTTATAGTGTAATGAACCATAAATTTTTAGAAGTCAAGTATGATTTCAAAGTGTAATCAAAACGAGTCACCTTCACAGCACCGCAAATGCGCTCATGATTTCTGGGAAGAGACTCTATCGTTGTAGGCTTCGAGATTCTTCGTATAAGCTTCAAGTTCTTCGTAATACGAATCCCAAACGCAAGGGAAGCAGCCGTTCCCACAGCAATCGCCTGGTTCAGGCTTCTCCGGCGGCTGTGGAGGCTGATCCGACGAGAGAGAAGAGCATTCATGCGGTTGATGGGTTGGTGATCCCTCTTTCTCCTCACTCTGCTTGGTCTCGTTGCCGCCGCCGTTCTTCATGATAGACTCCATCCGAGGGCTCGATGCGGTGGCTTTGAGGGATGCGTATTCTTCTATTGGTGGATTCCGGTGGGTGAATCGGCGGCGATGGGGAATCGGAGACGGAACGGCGGTGGTCCGAAGAAGAAGAAAGTGGATTGAGGTATTCGTCGTCGTGGACAACAAGGCGCCTCTCATATTCCGGGAAGGGAAATGCAACTGATTTATTGGAAATTTACATACATACCACAAAATTTTTTTTTGGGTATTTATGTAACACCTAAAATTTAATATTTACATTTATAATACTTTAATGTTATAAAGTTATAAATAAAAAAATATATAGTTTTATGTGATGATCAAAATTTGAGTCTTTTGTATGTAAATATGAAAGTTTAGGTGTTAGATTTGTAAATACATAAGAATGGTGTGGTATGTAGGTAAATGCCCTTATATGTTTTATTGACTTGACTAGGGTTTGTTTGGGACAGCTAAGCTTGTTAAATAATCTGCTGATAAGTTAGATGCGGTGGCTATTATAAATTTTTATTTTTTTTTAAAAGTCAGACCGCTGCCAGAAAGCTATCATCGCACTGCACCGCACCTATGTGTGAAAACACTGCTTTCAGCGTTTTGAAAATGCATAAGCTGTCAAAACACAGTTTACCAAACAGGTCATGTGCGTTTTCAAAACGTCATCACAACAAATAAACTGTCTCAAACGGACCCTAAGATTCATTTATGATACTTTAACAAATTAGTGTTGATCAAATGAGCTTAGAATAATATTAAAGCTTCATTTAATAAATAGTTTTATGATAATAAATTTAGCAGCTTACTATGTATTTTAAGATTGTATTAATTGATTATTTTTCATTAAAGTTCTCAAAGATTACATGCACTTTTCTATTTAATATAATACATACGTTTTTTAATTAACTCCTAATTTCTTATGTAAAAAACCCATTTTTAATGTTTGTTTGTATTAACAGTCTTAATTTTCTCATCGTGATCGTTAATCACACGCTTAATTGAGTTAATCACACGATTATGTTATACGAAATAACTCAATTTTATTAAATTCATTTAATTATTGACATATATTTTGACGATTACTAGCATAGCATATATAAGGTCTGAGAGAAAATTTACTAATCGAAATCGCAAATCCCATTCGATAAAAAAACATTCATAAAGAAGAAATATATATAGACCATATAAACTTTCAAATGGTAATTAAAAAATTAATTATTTAATTAACACCTAAACATTCTTATTCGCATACATATATTATTCAAATCCTTAAAATTACATAAAAACAAAACACCACAATCACTGCACATTTTCACGCATTATGATATCGAAGTGTAGTACGCATATCAAATTTTGGAGAATTTATTGTATCAGGACACCTGATGATGTCCAATAATTAGGTGCCATGTGGCAACTCGGGCCCGAACTGTGTATGCCACTGGGCCAAAATTATCATGCGACCCTCTGTTATTGGACATCTGATGCAATAATTTTCCCAAACTTTGAGTACTAGATAGACAAATACATAAGAATTGTGTAGTATAATTTAAATTTCCCTTGATTTTTTTTTTTTAAAATAAGAAACAATCACATACAAAGCACCCGAAACTTTGTTATTTACAGAACGATCATTCTCTTTCATCCATTTTTTAAATTCTCACTCAAATAACATTATTGTAAGACTCGAACGCATATTTTTTATTTTATCAAATTCTCAATGGTTTAATTGTGGCATGAATAAATGCACGAGTCCGATAGCTCACAAAATTACCTGAGTGCTTGATTGATAAATATCAAATTTTTGGGCGGTCTATATGTAATCATCCAAATCATAATAATATGATAACATACATGCTTCTAATTCAAATACCACAACAAGGGAATGGTCTCAATCTTTCATTTTGAAGGCCCAAATATAAATTAATTATAATAGGAGAGATGCAACTCAAATATTTATGATACTAGTATGTTCACAAGCTATTAGATTTTTCTTCAAAGTATTTGTCTAAGCCAGTCTTATAAGAGAAAATATTACGTCCCATAAACCAGACATACGGTCGACAACATGGATCACATCACACAACCGACCGCACGACATAGTGCGATCTATGTCGTCTTTCGCCCGTCCGAATGACGAACGTAATATTTTCTCATCTAATAGCCATTTTGTAATCTCAACGCATCTAAAATTGGAAAACAAGAATGAAATTTAATCATGTAACCATGTATACAATGTCATGAATATTTCATAATCTCAAATATTTTCATCATATTTATCTTTCTGTAACCAATTCAAATTATATATATATATATATGTTTGGCTAGACTTTTAATATTTTGCTTGCAAGGACACGCTCCCTTCGCTCAATATGTCCGAGAGGAAACCAGCCTGCGTTCCCTCTGCATTCGCCTTCCGCCCAACCTGTGCTGGAAACCTGGAGACGTGCCAACTTTTTTATTTTTAAATTCAATAGATGGGAAAAAAAATGCACACTGAATTGAACAGAAGAGGCCCATAATGGGTAATATGTACTTCTAGGAATAAGGTGTTCAAGATAATCCTATAAAAAAAACTTAAATTTCAGGGAAGTTTGCATGCATACCACACAATTCTTCTATATTTACATATGTAACACTTAAACTTTCACATTTACGTTTACAGCACTAAGGTGCAATAAATCTATGCATAAAAAAAGGTGTATTTCACTTTTAAAAAGTGGTCATGGTGATACATTTTGATGTGATATTAAAGATTTGAGTGAAATGCATGTAAATATTAAAATTTGGGTGTTAGGTATGTAGATTCAGTAACATTGAGGCCACATGAGTGTTCGCGAACAGCTCATGTTCGGCTCCTTAAGAAGCTTTACGAGCTGAA
>NW_018164796.1:209487-227817 GCF_001263595.1 Phalaenopsis equestris | reverse complement strand
ACGGCTCGTGTCCGACTCTTTAACAAAAGGAGCCGAACACGAACACACTTTATGAGCTCAAAATATAAAAGAGCCGACACGAGCGAGCCTAGTTTACACCCCTATAGGTATGTAAATATATAAAAATTGTGTGGCAAGCAAGTAATACAACTTTTTAAGTCTAATATAAAAATGATTATCCCATTCTGGACCATATTTTTATGAATCTGACAAAGTTGGTTTTTTCCTCGAACAAAAGAGTCAATAAAAGCAACAAGTATATTATGCCAAAATCTATGATAACATAAGCAAAAAAAAAACAACAGGAAAAAAATGACGCCATTTTAAAACAGTATAACAGCATAAGCAATGAGCAACAAGATACCTTTCTGACAACAATGCAGTCCCCGGCTGACAAACTAAGCTCCACATCTGACTCAGCCCGAAATGAATGCATGGCCTTATGCTAGGTGTCTAAAATTGCCTGAAAAAAAAAAAGGAGCATTTACATACATACCACACAATTCCTATGTATTTACATTTCTAACGCCTAAACTTTGCTTTTTTACATTTATGCTACCCAAAACTTTTAGATCACAACAAAAATACCACCATTTTAACTCTTAAAAAGTGAAATCTAAATGCATAAGTAAGGGGGTTTGCATGTAAAAATTGAAGTTTAGGTATTAGACATGTAAATACATGGGAATTGAGTGGTATGCTTACAAATCTTTCAAAAAAAAAAAAAAAAAGAAAAAAAAAATGTAAATCTTCTAAGAAAATTACAAGGAGGCATTTACATGCATAGCGAACAATTATTATATATTTACATATCTAAACTTTCATGTTTACACACATAGCACTCAAATTTTAATATCAGATAAGAAATAACATTACTAGCACTTCTTAAAGTACTGAAGTGTTATATATGTAAAAATGAAAGTTTAGGTGTGAGATAGGTAAATACATAAAAATTGTGTGCTATATATGTAAGTTTCCCAATTACAAAATAAGATAAATTTAAATGAGTCACCTCTCCCAAGAAAAACTCAATGGAATCAGATGTTCCATCAATGGCACCTGAAGAAGGGATGCCATTGACTTCTTCATATGAAGGAGGCGGCGGCATTTGGTTTTCTATGACTGGAGCTGGTGATACTCGACTTGGTGATGCCAGATTTGGCGATGCTTCTACTCTCTGGCGTTCAAGCACCATCTGACAACCGAAACCTCATGTGATCAACAGGGGGTTTATATGGTACTTGTGTTATAAAAATTATTCATTGAAATATAAATGAAACTGTCATTCCTGAATTGGAGGTAGGGCTGTCTAAAAAGCTCGTTATTTGTGAATAATTTATGTTCGGCTCATTTAAAATTGTGAAAAAATAAAAAAAATAAAATGAGCAAACTATAACAGCGACACTCACCTCTCCTTCAAGCTGCTCAAGGATTTGTACTATCCTTTGATGGTAAATGCGTTCCGCTTCAACCTTCAGTGATGACAGAGCAAAAGAATCCGTAATATTTGAGAATTTAGGACTTGTTTTGGATCACTTTTGATTTTTGTTTTTTATTTTTTTGTTTTTGTTTTTTGTGTTTTATTTTAAAAAGCATTCTTTTTAATACAGTTTTTGCATATTTTTATTTTTTATTTTAAAAAATAAACCAACCAAGTTTTTTAAAACACTCAGAACCATCTAAAATTTATTTTGATTATTTTAAAAACATTTGAACATTTTAGAACATATTTAAAAAAACATAAACAAAACCAAAAAAAATATATAAAAATCAAAATTCAAATTAAAAGTGATCCCAAACGAGCTCTTAGTTTATTTAATTAAGTGAGGGAATACAATACCATTGCAATGATCCTCTGTAATGTTTGCTTCTGTTGTTGAACTTCAACAGTAAGCATTGCTGATGCTGCTTCCTTGCCAAGGACTTTCATGTTTGATTTCAAATCATCTAGTTTAGTTTCAGCAGCTTCCAACTTTGCAATATTATCAATATTTCCAGGTACTTCCTTCGCTCTTGCCCTACGTTTTGAAACTTCAACTGCCTGTAAGAAATTTAAAAGGGGAATTTACACATGTAGCAAACAATTCTTATGTATTTACATGTCTCACACCTGAATTTTCATATTTACATACATGGCATTCAAACAAATGAATGCAAGTTTCCAGCTGGGAAGTGAATTACTGGGAATCAAATATATCAATCAAGTAAATGTTAATGTTAGAATTTAAGCGAGACCTAATTTATATCTCCGACAAAAAAATGTATGGAACACAGCTGAAATTTTATATTATCAATTGTCGTGACTGCAGATTTCATTATGATTGTATAGTTTTACCACCCAAATCACTTGAATGGAAAAATTATGAAAGCAAGAAAATACTGTAAAATCTCCAAATTACTTATAAAGAAACAACCTAATTTATTATAACAATTCAAAAATAAATATTTCAAACACAATCATGCAGTGCATATGTTAGCACAAACAAATTCCAACATAATTCAACAAAGAAAATCCTTACATAACAGGAACAACTCTTAAGATAAATGTTCTCCAAAAAACTTACCAATGATGAGATATTTACGGAGGCGGGCCAAGAAACTCTAATTTCACATCAAATTATAATGTAGTTCTAAAAATATTACATTTATACCTGAGCTTCAGCCTCTTGATGCAGTCTGCCATAGCGCTGAGCAAGATGTCGAGCATCCTCCAAAGGAGCACCCAGTATCAATGCTCTTAAAGGTTCAGCAACCTGGGAATGAAATAATTTTATTATAAATAATTAAATAAGACAATAAAGCTCAAACTGAAATGTGACAAAGGGTAAACGAAGCAACTAAGATATATATTTGTTTTAGATCAGAAGACCTTACAACAATAAAATAATTGTGAGCGGACTGGTAATTTTCATAGTGCATCAGAAATGAAACCAGAATAGCTCGGTAAGTATGAGAACTCAACACCCATATTAAAGTATGTACCATGGACAAAAAGCCAACTACACTTAAAAGAATGTTCTAGTCAAACACAACCGACTAATCATTTAGGTGAATTCCACCAAAAGCTTGTCACTTCTAAAGAGAGCAAAGAGTCAAAATAGTGTCCTGACAACTTATATAAGGTCATATTAGTCCTAGAGTTTATAAAACGTCAAATAAGTCTCCATATATTTTTAATATGGGCTGAAATCAATCCCCAAGGGTGACTATTTCAGCCTCTATTAAAAGAGTCTGGGGACTAAAATGGCTCCTTATAAAAAGTCAGAGGACTATTTTGACACTTTTCTACTTTCCCTCTATTAAAAGAGTCTGGGGACTAAAATGGCTCCCTACAAACTATTTTGACACTTTTCTACTTTTTACTTTCAAAAAATATGCAAGAAGCTAAAAATTCAACTCCAGTAAAGTGCAAGTTCTACTCGGAAACTAAATTCATTAATCATCATGGAATCTTCTCATCTCAAATTATTTAACTGAAAAATCAGGTCTATGGAGCGACAATTAAATGATGGAATAAATTCGGAAAAAAGTAAAGAGAAATTTTGACGAGACAAGCTATCAGAACGGTTGGATATATATTAGATAAAAACTTAATTTATCTGGCAAAGATGGTACAGAGAAAATTTGATGAGACATGCTAACACAAGGGGTAGATATAGATTAAATAAAATAATAATATATCTGGCAAAGATGTATATTTCTTATATAACCTAAGTATTTCAACTCAGCGCAGAAGCCCTGATTTCAACGTGAAATTCTTGTTTCAAATAATGCTTGTAAAAAGTCATTCTAACCTCACATTTTGTTACACATAACTGATCCCACTAAAGCATATATGACATTTTAAGATGTGTGCCCCTCTTTTATTTGATAGCAGGATTGAATTTTTGTAGGTACACCATCTATTTCATGTTTCGTGACTACTGCAACATGGACTAAAGGTGCGTTTGCGAACACTTTATAAGTGTTTTTTGTTTTGAAAAACTGTTAACAGATGTTCGGGAGCCAACATTTCCCATGCTTTTATGATAATCTCATTTTGGAAATGGGGATTCTGCGAATGGCAGTGCTGAGCTCGGTTTCGTGATTCTAATCGCAGTCTGGATTCGTAATTACCATCTTGTCTCTCATGAATTCCGTAATTGCCTCGTTTTATCCTAGATATTAAAATACCCTCTTCTCCCTCCCTTCGGCTTCGCTGTGGGCAAGTAATGTTAGGGCACATTTGCAGTCCTCTTCTGCTCTTTGCATTCGCTGCGTCTCTTTTTGTATGTATATCTAACCATAACCTCCTTCCGTGTTTTCCTCTATGGTGGTGGTTTGTTGTTTCTTGTTTTACCTATGTGATTGTGCCTTGGGACTTCTCAGTTTTCCTTTGTGGTAGTGGTTTGGTGCTTCTCCTTTAACCTATGTGGTAGTGTCATTGGGGCTTCTCAGTTGTCTTCTGTCGTGGTTGTTTGGTGCTTCTCATTTTACTTATGTGGTTGTGCTTTGGGGCTTTTCTGTTTTCCTCTTTGGTGATGGTTTGATGTTTCTCGTTATGCTTATGATGTCATGCCTTGAGGCTTTTCTATTTTCCTCTGTGATGGTGGTTTACTGTTTCTCTTTTTAATTATATGGTTGTGTCACTGTGACTTTGTTACGCCTGTAACAAGAATGATCTAGGAGGGACCGGTTGAAAGCCACCCAACCGACCTGCAGAAGAAGCAGGCCGACCGGTCTTATTCGTGAGAAAAAGCCGAGTGGCAATTTGCCGCAGCAGAAGGAAGCTGGGTGCAGGTGGGGTCCACAAATGCTTAATCACATACTCAAGAAGGAAACAATAAAAAAGTTTGGAGTGAAGGTTGAAAAGAAAAGTTTGAAATGTTGTGGGAGGATTCCATTATGAGGAAGAACCTAGTGTTTGTCTGTTTTATTCGTTATCTGCTGTGTTTTTCTTGTGATGTTCCTAGCGAAAACTAGGGTTGTGAAAGAGCCAACCCACCTCTAGAAATGTAGATCACAATTGTATCTTGCTTGTTTTCATTTGTTTTTCGTAAGAGCAACCTCCATTTGAGTTTTCTATTTATCTATTGTCGTTTCATCATGTTGTTTGCTGAGTTTTGGTTCCAGAGCATATCAAATTGGTATTAGAGCCTAGATCTTGGCGGGATAGCAACAAAAGAAAGTGGATGTGCTAGAAGAAGAGATAAGATCAGGAATGGAAGAGAGGGTTGCCACCATAGATGACATGTTTTCTTTCATTGAAAGTCATAAGAAGAATGGATTTGAGAGTATATAAAAAATGCAAGAGATGATGAACAAGTTCATGGAGATGCAATCCAAGGCCGTGTTGATCACTCCAGTTGCAAACCCTAACAAAGGTTTGATCAAAGAATCCTTAGCCAAGTCAGAAATGAAAGAGATCAAGGAAGAAGACAACGAAGAAGACATCATCTATGAACAAGAGCGTCCCCCCCAGGACTCCGAGAGGAGGGGAACTGAAGACTTCCGATTGAGGGTGATGGGCTGAAAGTTGGAGGGATGGTGTAAAAGGCACAAAAAAACACTATGGAGGAAGGAGGGAATAAGGATTAGGATATGTCTATGACCGTAGAAGGGAGTTCCACCCTAGATACACGAGGGGAAATGCCGGAAGAAGAGGAGGTTGGGGTAAAGATGCAAGGGTTAGAAAACTGAAGATGCCAATCTTCGAAAAGGAGGATGCACATGGGTGGGTGTATTGGGTGGTGCGATACTTTGCAATCAATGGGTTAACTGAGGAAGAGAAGCTCATTGACAGCGGGATTATGCTTGGAGGGAAAGACATTAGCGTGGTTTCACTAGAAGGAAGCAAGGTATACGATGCCTCATGGAAAGAGTTTAAGGATTGCTTCTTGAAGCATTTCCAAGCCATTTGGGAATGAGACATACACGAGCAATTCTATGCTCTGACTTAGGAGGGGACGGTTACGGAATATCAGGAGAAGTTCGAGCACTTGTCAGAGAGGTTGAGAAGATTTCTGCAACAGGGCTGGAAGAGAGCTTCTTGAAAGGCCTAAAGCCCGACATATGAGCAACCATCCACTCCTTCAAACCACGAGGATTGAGGTAAATGATGGAGCTCGCTCAGATGATGGAGGATAAAAAATAGGTGAAAAAGACTAGCAAATGTGGTAACACCGAAGGATTATACAAGAGCACCTTGATAGTCATGACACTAAGGACACCCAAGCTGTGTCATTTCAGAAAGAAACGATAAAGGAGAAGAATACAGGAACACATCCCGAGGGTAATTTCAAGCGCCTCACAAATGGATAAGTGTAGAATAAAATTGCAAAAGGATTGTGTTACCGTTATCGTTGTGATGAGAAATATGCCCCAGGCCACTGTTGTAAGGAGTGCGCCCTTTAGATTCTTTTAGTTTAGGAGGAGGATACAAAGAATGGGGAATCAGAGGAGGATGCGGTAAAGGAGCATTTGCATTTGGATGTGGCTGAGGTGACCTCAATTCGGTTGTGGAATTTACTCTGAAACACACCATGAAGGTTAGGGAGTAGACCAAGGAACAACCGATTGTGATGTTGATAGATAGCGGGGCCACACATAACTTTAGCTCAAATCAGTTTGCGGAGAAGCTAGGGTTGAAGCTGATGACTACAGGGAGCTTTGGCGTCATGATGGGTACTAAGAAGGTGAAAAAAAGTAAGGGAATTCGCAAGGAGTTGGTGCTCACACTACATAGCCTACAAGTGATGGAGGACTTCCTACCCTTAGATTTGGGTTGCGCATATGTAATTTTGGGGATGAAGTGACTACAAACGCTTGGGGAGATGAAGGTGATTTGGAAGTCCCTGGATGTGGAATTACAAGTGGAGGGTAGGAAGATGATGCTAAAAGGAGATGCTAGTCTAAGCAAAACTATGGTGTCGCTCAAAACCATAGTCAAGTCAATTCGAGAATCAAGGTTGAGCTACTTAGTGGAGTTGCAGAGCATTGAGAGGGTTCAAGATTCAGAGTTGGTAGAGTTTCTTGAAGGGGTCCAATAGCTCCTACAATAGTTTGCAAACACTTTCCAACAACAAAGTGAATTACCTCACCTAAGGGAGCATGAGCATGCTATTACATTAAAAGAGGGAGGGTGTTTTCCCTATCAGTGTCAGACCATACAGTTGTAGGTAGATTACCTCGGACATGTGGTGACCAGAACGAGGGTAGCAGTGGATCAGTATAAGATCGAGGCTATGGTTGATTGACCCTTACCAAGGGAGTTTAAGGAGTTGAGAGGATTCCTGGGTCTCACTGGCTACTATCGGAAGTTCGTAAGAGGATATGTCATAATAGCATGATCAATGACAAAATAGTTGAAGAAAGAAAATTTCAAATGGGGGGAGCAACAACATAGATATTTGAATAGCAGAAAAAGGCCATGACCAACATCCAGATATTAGCACTTCCAGACTTCAGTAAACCATTTGTGATAGAAACAGAAGTGTCAGGGTATGGATTGGAAGCAGTGCTCATGCAGGATCAGTTGTCGATAACCTACTTCAACTAGATTCATACGGCTACAGCGAGGCTAAAATCAGTATATGAACGAGAAGATGGGGATTATCTTGATCATTCAAAAGTGGCGACCCTACATGTTGGGATGACATTTTCTGGTTAGAACAAATCAAAGGAGTTTAAAGTATCTTTTGAAGCAACCGATGGTGACTGAAGAGCATCAAAGATGACTATCCAAGCTACTAAGGTATGATTTTAAGATTCAATACCGATCATAAGGGTTCACGTGATCATGGTGGTCATGGATCTCCTGAGTAAGTATGCACATTTCATTCCCTTGTGGCATCCCTACATTGCGGTCTCAGTCTCAGCGGTATTTATCTGAAAGGTTGTCTATTTGCACAGAGTACCAAAATCGATTGTTTAGGATTGGGATAAGGTGTTCCTTAGCCACTTTTGGAAAAAGCTATTTGGGTTGCAAGAGACAGTCCTTAAGAGAAGCACCACATATCATCCCCGGACTAATCTTCAACTACATAAAATTCAAAAGCTACATAAATTGACTCATGAGAATATCATTAGACAAAGTGAAGTAAATCGACAACAAGCAAACAAGAGTAGAAGGGCGATCAGTTTCAAAGATTTGAGAGAGTATGGATTCGACAGGAAATAGAGTTTTCCTCTGAGAAGACATGGGAAGCTCAAGGCCAAAGCTCATAGACCTCTCCGAATTGTGAAGCGTATTGATGACAACGATTATAAAGTTGATCTCATTCAATCTCATTGATTTGACTCCAGATTATGAAACCGAGTCCGAAACTTCATCTCATGAAGAATTCTCGACAACTTCGGGAGTACGACACAAGAGCTGAAATTGTTATACTTTTAATAGGGTGTCATACTTGTAATTAAGTTTTGTTTCTTAATTTTCTATTTTTGTTGAGGGCTTGCCTATATAAGGCTGCCTTGTATGTTAAAAGGGGGATAGAGAGTTTTTGATTGGTTATAATAACTTTCCCATATATTTCCAGGTTAAAGTAATCAGTATCCTGGAGTGACACCCAAGTGGTGATCAACCATTCTTCTTTTAGTTAATGCATTCTCACTTCCTTGAGATTTTCAGTCAAGCTTTTCTTCTTTTCTGAAATTTATGAAGAGCAGATTTTATGCTTAACCTTTTTTCCAGTATCATAAATCCTAAAAAAATGTGTGAAATTTAGTTAATATCTTGGAGGATTTTGCGAAGTCATTATTTTGGAGCCTTTTCATTATAAATAAAAGGCCCATAAGCATATAAAATTCAGTATCTAATTTAAAAAGAATTAAAAATTTCTCTCAATACTTGGGTATATTGTTGGATGCGGATCTTTCAAGCATTTCATATTTTTTGATATTTTTCAATAACTCCGTAGAATCTAGAAGCAAGCTTAAATAGAAAAACATGAAAAATATATAACTAAACCTGGGTGCCAAGAACTCTCAATAAATGTTCATGTTCCTTCACCATTTGTGTGCGTGCTCTAGAAAAGCTAAATGCAGCTTTAGTTAATGAGTTACTACTTGTGCAGGTATTTTCAGTACCATACTTTCTACTGTCTTCCGCCATCTTGTTACCTAAGATATTAAGATTATATAAGATAAACTCGAAAATTCATAACATAGAATTCTTTATCTTTATTCACATACCAATTTCTACTTGCTTCGAGCCTGTAACGATGTAGCCTTCCAAACCACGAACAACATCCCTTTGGAAATGCTGGAAAATTAAAGCACAAATTACAAACATACCTTTTAAAATTTTCATTGCTTTAAGCGGATTACCAACCTTGCATGAGCGGGTGGATGTGTAAAGCTTTTCGATTCGATTGTGCTGCCGAAGCTCCGCCTCATCTAAACTTACATTTTCAGAACTTCCAAACGAACCCCCTCCAAATTGTTTTAGCACAGCCTACTTGAATGCTCAGCAGAGAACAAGAATGTTTCATTAGGTCTATGTGAAAAATCTAAATCTTGTTCTCAAGGTTTCCATTGCAAAGTTTGATCAAAGAAGTAATTGTATTTTGAATTCCTTTTCTTCAGGGCCACGATCAGAGAATGATAATTGTAAATACTATGAAGGCAGGTAGATGATGACATCATGTACATTATTATCAAGAATCTCATGATTTCCAAGCAGCACTCAAATACTACAAGCAAGCTTAAATTACAATACCCATAAGATTTACAAAAATTTATTTATATTACATATCAAAGGCATCGGTATAATAACAGCATCTATAAACTTAAACTTATGTGCCTAGAGTAGCAATTATATATTCATGTGAATTTGTAGGACAAAAACTAAGAAAATAATGCCATGAGAACACTTGATTTATTGTGGAGAGATACCACAAATAGCACATAAAAGCAAAAAAAAGTATTTTAAAAATTGGCGAACAATCATATATCGAGCCAATCTGATCTCAAGCTAGCTTGATTTGATCCAGACAGGACTCAATTAAAACTCAATCCAAAATGGGCTAATTATATGTTTATTTAATCCAAGATCAATCTACAGCCAAAAACTGATTCTGCTTTTGAAAGATCCACAATCTTTGAGTGAAATTCACAATCCTACATATTAACAATCACCTCATTAAAATTTCAACCGTGTAGAATTTTCTTCATGTGAGAAACTTAACATAGTTCTAATGTACCTAAAAATACCATGTTTTAAAAGAACAAAAAATAAATATATAAATAAATGCTTGAAGATTAACATTGCAAGGAATTAACATTTCAGATGTATAAGAGAGCTTCAGAAGAATGTTGAAATAACGAATAGAATTGATTTAGTAAGAAATTAACAGCTTAAGAACTTGCAGATATCAGCTTTAGACTGAGAAGCTGTATACAATTGCGATCCTTCCAAAATGGATTTCACTAGTTGTCACGTTAGAGAACCAGCTTTAATTAAAAAAAAAAAACTACGCTTAGATTTAAATAATTCCAACCTATATACTTCATTTGATTGGCTTATTTTATCCATCTTCAATTACAAAAAAATATCAAAATCCTGAAAACGCCAATCTCCTTATTCCACAATTAAACCAGAAAGAGCAGAAAAGTCGATTCAAACACGGATCCATTAACAAACCTTAATTCCCAATTTCAACCACTTTCCTCCACTTTCCATCATGATGACTACCATCAACCGGATATGTTAGGCACTAAGTTAAACCAAATACAGATAAAGAAGTAAAAATCTTCAAGAACATGACGGGATTTCCCATGCGATTAAACCCAACATCTGGGATCAAAACCAATCCGATCCCAAATGCAACGGAATGAATTCAGGATTTCGAATCGGGGAAAGTACAGAATCGATACGGGGAGAAGAGGCCACCTGTTGCTGCCTGGCGACTTGATCCCTAAGCTTCCGGAAGGCTTCCATCCGTGATCACGCGATTGAGAGGATGAAGCGGGGATGAAGATCAATCGTCAACCTCTTCAGAGAGAGAGAGAGAGAGAGAGAGAGAGAGAGAGAGAGAGAGAGATGTGAATTTAGGACCGGTTGGCGATGCCGTGGAAGAATATTAAAAAAAAAATTCCGGGAAACTTTGAACTGACTTTGTTGCCTTGGGCTAATAAATTTTCATACCCATCGCACAATTTTTATATATTTATACATCTAACATCTAAATTTTCATTTTTATGAGTATAACGCTCAAATCTTTGATATTATTTATACATCTAACATCTAAATTTTAATTTTTATGAGTTTAACACTCAAATCTTTGATATATATATATGTGCATCAGATATATGTCAGCACAAATCTCAAGGAGATCCAACATTTTAACAAACAAAAAAGTATAACTAAGGGGGGTCCACTTGACCAGATGCAACCCTCCGAATTGGGGCTTGAGGTCGATTAGGTGTAGACCTATCAAACCAATGACTAAGTCAAATCTAATCGAGCAAGGGCATCGACCTACCTATCATCGCATCGCCAAGAATTGTCATTAACATAGCCCATGAATATCCCAAACCAACCTATTGTCCAGAAATGAGTAACCTATCAGATTACAGTGATTCATGCTCTGCTCGACAGTCTAATCTCATTTTGCAGACATAAACTCATCATCCAGGGATGAACGGTCAATAATCTCACTGGAATAACCAATCGGCAAAGCCGAGTCGATCTAGCCGATTTTGCCACCCTAAAAACCTTCAAAGTCCGACCAACAACCTCGATGAATCACATTCGAATGAGAAGGCCTTGCAAAACCAAGGCCCACAACGTTCAGTCGTCCGAGTCAGAGGATAGTAGAGTCGTAAGCCCATACATGTAAAAAAACTTATAATATCCTGTAACACACATTATGTAAGAATAAAAATTTTCACTTTCCTTTTTTTTCGTCGCATTCTCAATTCAAACTCTCGCTATGTCTTTCTTTTTTTTTTATCTTGATTCATTGTTGTCGCCTTCATTTTATTTGCATATTTACCACCCTCACGGCTATTTAGGGACAACCGACGCTCGGGCTAGGGCATCAAATGACAACCTCACATGTCGTGTTTCCCATGACAACTTCATTTCTTCGCATATTTACTGTTTATTAGGTTAAGTGTTACATATGTAAATCCCTCATTATTTCATAAATGAGATTTCCCCATATCAAAATAGAACAATTTTTTTTTAAATAATGTTAGTTAAAGTTAAATTTAATTAGGTTCATAATTTCTTAATTTTAAAAAAAGTATGATAATAATAATATAATGACAACATAATGATAATAATAAATATATTGATTAAGTTGCACCAAATGATTAAATAAGTTTAATTAAATAATCATTTATAGATTTTTTATACTCTAAATGATGTAGGATCACTGGTTGAACAATTGAATTCGTAGAAGGATCGTGTTTTACTGCCTCGAGGTAAGTAACTGTTTTTTCTTAGAGGATAATCATGCCCTTCCTAATTAGGAGCATTAATCCTTATTATTTATAGTAGATTCATAGTTATTTATATATGATTGTCAGTCATATTCTTGCTACTCCAATAATGATTTTGTACTGGTTATATGCCTCAATTATTGCTAATGATAAAATCACTTTTTACCTTAATTTATTAATATAAAATTTCTTGCATGTTGAGTTAATCTTACAATTATTATATATTTTTTCCCGCACTGTATGAATTTGCATACGCATATCACAAGTCTGCTTGAAATAACATACTTTTTACATATTTTAGCCGTGGAAAATTTGGTATGCTTGTGTGATGACATGTCGGTAGATCCCTTTTGGATAACCGGGCCGACGAGCCCATAGAGTGAAGACTCTATAGGAATTCATCGGGTTTCAATGAGCTGGTATTGATCTTCTCAGTTTCAGGGTGTCAGTTAAACTGATTCTATAAATATAAATAATGAAAAAAACTGAATAATAATAAACTTGATTTGAAACGATTAATTCTTATGATGGTTACCACTATTTTGTTGTTTTATGATGTTATATATGCATAGAGTAATCATATTTATTTATTATTCATATTGTATGCCCCATTTCTCAACTTTTATGCTTTAATAATTAGTTACTATTTATTGGGTTTGTTTGTCAACTCACTCCTTCACTTCTTACATGACATGTTCAATTCAATCACCAGCAGGACTGCCACCAACAGAGCATATTTGACAATTTTAGATTTGCTATTTTGGTTAATTTCAGTATTTGCTTTAGTTATTGTATTTTTTCTTTTGGGGTTCGAGTAGTTATTTCTTATTTTAATTTTAGTTTTGATTAGGGTAGTTCTTTTACTTTCTTTTTCAGTTGTATCAACGAACTATTCATTATGAAATAAAATTTATATCTATTGGTTACTCCTATTATTATTTGCATATAATCTTTTCTTTAAAAATAAAAACCAAGTTCAATTCATTTCATTATGCCCCGTGTTGTAGGGATGCACCGTCTTTTAGACCCAGGGTGTGACAGAGTGGTATCAAAGCCTATATTTTGTATTTAACATTCATTGCCTTGACATTTCATATCCCTTATCTTCTTAGGATTAAGTAGGGGTTGCCAATGTTCTGGCCCTCCCATCAAGCTCGTCCTCGTTGACTGAAGATTCCTTCGAGCTTCGGGTTATGTTGGAGCCTTTCTCCGCCGAAACGGAAACGGAGGGCACGTCGGTGAATCCTACGATCCCAAGAAGGGGGCAAAGAAGCGGGACCTTTGCACCAAACAACCATTTTCATAATTCGAGCCGCTTGAGTCATCCAGATGAAGCAGATGAAGAAAACCCTTACCATCAAGAAAGTGAAAGTGATGAAGTGTCGATGACACATCAATTCGGCTATGAGGGTATAGAAGAGGGTGATTTTTAAGTAAATGTGGATTTACCAAATATTGACGATCGAATGAATCTGGACGAGTTCATCAAGTGGCTCTAGACAGTGGAATATATTTTTTAGTACAAAAATGTCTCGCTTGACAAAAGAATAAAACTTGTTGCCATCAAGTTAAAAAAAAGTTTCTTTGTAGTGGGAAAATTTGAAGCGCCTACACAAGTGTGAGGAAAAAGGCAAAATCACTACATGATCCAAAATTAAAAGGGAGATGCAGTTCAAGTACCTACCAACAGATTATAGGCAAAATGTGTTCATGAGACTTCATCGCTGACAACTTAAATATCTTTTAGTAGAGGAGTATATAATAGTTCAAACAAGTTATATTAAAATGTAAATTAACAAAGCCCAAGAAAAACCATAGCTCGATATATTGGGCGTGTTGGGGGTGCGTAATTGCTAGTGAAAAAGAAGTCTAGAGCAGTATTATTAATGATGTGCTTGTTCCGAGGGGTCTCTGCTTCCCTAACCAGCATCCTGTTGATCCTGCTCAACCCACCAAAACTATTAGATCAATGAATCTCAACATGATAACTCTCGTGGAGGTTGTGACCTAGAATGTAAGCCAAACACTACAAGCTATTTTTGTAGCTCAAATTACACAACGACCCGAGCTATTCAGCAAGTCGTGCAACTAGAACTACTAACCACTTAACCAGTATCAGTAATGGCAAACCTAATCAACCAATGACGATGATCAATGTGAGTGCCATGGATTGAGTGATGGACTAGTTTTTAAAGACATATCCTCCTACCTTCAATGACACGGTGAACCCGATCAATTCTGATGCATGGCTCCATGATATCGAGAAGAGGCTTTAAGGAATAAGTAACCTGAAGAATGTAAGGTGGACATTGCAATATTCTAACTACATGAAGGAGCTGATGATTGGTGGGAGAGTAACCATCACAACACTTTTGGACCAGACACAGAAATTTCTTAGGTGGATTTAGAGAGTTTGTTCCTAGAGTGGTGTTTTTCTATAGCGAATCGGGATAAGATCATGAACAACTTAAGCAAACTAGAAGAAGGAATGCGGTCCATTTAGAATGAGACACAGTTTGATAGGATCATCCATTTCATTGCTTTGATTAATCAACATGAAGATTAGAAGATCTACCACCTACTTGTTGGCTTGAGAGAGGATTTTCAGAGGTCCTATATGTTGTCAAGTGTATGAATTACAGAGTGTTGGTGGACCAAGCTATTCATGCAAAGATTAGGATCAATGTCTGTGAGGAAAAATGTGTTGGGAAGTGGAAGAATTTAGATACACGAGCGTTGAAGTTTTCAAAATAAGCAAAATCATAATCATAGGCGCATAGGTAAAAAACAAACCCATGATGTGTTCATTATGGGAAATAACATTCTAGGACTAGTAACTCTATTGCCATGAAATACTTCAGCTATTATGGTACCAACCATAAGGCTAAGGATTATCCCCTTAAAGTACAAGATCAACCATACGTGACAAATACTTAGGGAAATAATTCTAAGTCTCATCACAAGAATAAGTGACAAAAGTCAAACGAAGGACAATTTTAGACACATCACATAAAGGGTCAAGTGAAGCATAATTATTTTCAACCTACACTAGCTGCAAAAAGTGGTGACATCTCAACTATATCAGCTCCATCCTCCTACATCATGGTACCAGCAGTACTAGCAACCTCAATAGTTGTCACTGATGTATCAACACCCTTTAATGGTGCAATACCAATCTCAGTGATCTCAAGCTCCGGAGCACCCAAACATACAATTCCATCACGAGCATGTGTTATGACGTGAGAAAAATGGTACCAGCAGTACTAGCAACCTCAATAGTTGTCATTGATGTATCAACACCCTTTAATGGCGCAGTACCAACCTCAGTGATCTCAAGCTCCGGAGCACCCAAACATACAATTCCATCACGAGCATGTGTTATGACGTGAGAAAAAGCTCGTAAAGCTCCAAATGTGGTAACATGCGTTATCCTTATTTTAAAGAAACTGGTAAAGATATTATTTGATTATGATCCAACTCTTTTATTCTTATGAATCAAATTTGTATCTAGTGCATTTATTTCTTCATTACAATCATATCTATCAGTAACCCTACCATCGAGCTAACCCATGGTCCTTACTCAATGTATTTGTGATTGTGATATCATTTTCATGGCATGCATATGCCTGTCACTCTCATAGTATTCTCACTAGCTAAGTTTGATGTAATCATGGGTATGGACTGATTATTTACAAATCATGCAATCATAAATTATCGTTAGAGGCAAGTGAATTTTTGTATACCTGGCTCAGTTCCTTTTTTTACATTCAGGGTACTAGAGGAGTTATTTCTAGCCTAATTTTAGTACATGACTTATAAGTTGATCTCTCATGGGTGTGCAAGTTATCTAGCCCATGTGGTAGACTTTGAGAAACCTAGTGTTAGCTTAGATAGTGTTCCAGTGGTTCAAGAATTTTCTGATGTGTTTGTTTACCTCATTTTTGGTCACATAGAACTCACAAAAGCATCACCACTTGGGTCAGTGCAGCCACATTGGACAAAATTGCACTTGCCCATTTTTTTTGCCTGGTGTGTTTACGCCATGCCTAAGCTTGACCATGTCGGAATGTTCCTTGGTGTGGTCACACCTAGCCTGGGTGTGACCACACCCAAATTTTCTTAGTCTGGTCATGCCATCCCTTGACATGACCGCTCCAGGTATAACTAGAATAACCAATCCATGTGGCCACTTCTCTTAACATGCCGGTGATATGCGACCTTCATCAGTGGCATTTCGTAGCTCATTAACGATCTCGTTCATCTCTATCGTCGATGTGCCACCTAAACAAATGGCCAAGAACCCTTAGTCATCGCCTTCCCTAGCTTATAAATATGTCATCTTTAGTGTGTTGGCATCAATTTTTGGATGTCATAGGTGTAGGGCGTCCACCTGTGATCGACGAAAAATTAGTTATCACGCCACACATGAATTTACCCGATCGTGAACGAAGTAGTCCAAGACAATCCAGAACGACAAAATGGACTGCACAGTCGCGTCCGGGACGTTGATTTTGCCTAGGGGAGACCCTCATTGTATTGTGAGGACGTGTTCGACGAAATCGTGCGAAGAGCTTGTAAGGATAATAATAATATCCAAAAGTCAACTAAATTTTTGTACATCTAATTCATCTGTGAAATGTTATTTGAAAGAAAGATTCAAATGCATGACGTTTAATTCCAATATATATATATATATATATATATATATATGCAAAAAAACCCTTCTCTCTCTTGGTTAAAAAAACAAAAGCAAGCTCTCACCCTCTGGATCGCGACCAACCGCGAAACACCCTCTCCCATTCGTGAAAACTGCCGCCCTGCTCCGAATCCGCCGACCGGCAGTCTTTGCCGGTGACCACTCGGCTTCAGCCTCATCTTCTCGCGTCGGTAACTCTCTCTCTTTTTTCTTCTCCTCCTTTTTCTTCTTCTTCTTCTTCTTCTTCTTCTTCTTCTCTCTATAGATTTTTTTTTGATCCTTAGGATGTGGTCAGTAAAGTGACCCCGTCCAAGTCATACCATACCAAAACACTAGACCTAGACTTACCCTCTCTTGGATACTAGGTTGATGCACTTTTTGTTAGATGGTGTGGTAGGCTAGGATTTAGAATGCTAGGTAGTTTTTTTGATGTCTGGCTATTGTTCTCTATTGGATTGGTTGCCCTAGCCAGATATCTTTCTTTTGCATTGTGTTTGTGGTGTGACTGCATGTTGCATATGTGTGTATGGGTGGTAGTGTGTTAGGGTGTTCTTTTGCAGGGAGCCATGCCTATTTATATGCATACACACAGGTACCGCTATTGGGGGAGAAAGTAATGATTTATGATCCTTTTGCTTGCTGGTGCTATTAGCTCCCCCACCTTTAAGGCATGGCTCATGATACGTTATGTGCATGTGAGTTTTCCCGCTGACACTCATTTTCATGCAGGATTGAGTCTTTTTCTTTTCTCTATGTATTTTTAGAGTCTAGGAGAGTCCTGTAACATAAATAAGGCCACGGGTTCCGAGACATTAGCGCGGGAACCATGTGGAGGGGACCAGGAGCAGATGCTCGTGCTTCGTATCTTAATTCTGCATTTTATATTGATGTATAGAATTAGGACCGGGCATGTATATGCGGAGTCCGACTGTCCTTTTCTTTTCTGGGATATGTTGTATGTGTTGCCGACCCAGCGGCACCAGCCTGTTTATTATTTTGGTTTGAATTGCTTTGCTTTTTTTGCATCATGTTGCATGTCTGCACTTGCACGTGTTTTCCTTGTTTTCTTTATGTGTTTTATATTAGATTTCACGATATTTTATCTGAGTTTTTATGATACAACATAGGCTCATTAAGGACTCTAAAATTGTAATTTTATACAAAATCCTAAAAAAAATATTCAATATAATTAAAATTTAGGATTAAAA
>NW_018164796.1:204874-209387 GCF_001263595.1 Phalaenopsis equestris | reverse complement strand
CTGCATTCGTTTGTGGTTCTTTCTGCTCTCAATCACGTCACCAAGGAGGAACAATGTCCGTCAAGCACGAGATTTGATTGTGGAAGAAATGCAACATAAAATTCGTTGTCTATAAACAAGATTGACCTTCTTAAACAACGAGATCTAGAAGAACGTCAAAATGAATCCAAAATGAGGTGATCGGCGAGGAAGAAAATAACCCATTCCATCAACCTCTCAATATGTGGAGAATGAAAATCTACGAAAATCTCCAAATTTTATAATCAAAATTGACCTTACCTATTTTGATGGAAGATTAGATCACAATGAATTCATCAATTGGCTATATACAGTCGAACAAATTTTGGAATTCAAGAAGGTGTCATAAGAACATATCGTCAAACTAGTAATGAACAAATTGAAGAAAAATACCTCACTTTGTTGGGAAAACTTGATGATAATTCCACAAAGAGAGAGGAGATCCAAGATCACGTCGTGGACAAAAATGAAGAAAGAAATGCAATGAAAATTCACACCCGACCATTACCGGCAAGAAGTCTTCATCCGAGTTCATAAAGTTAATCAACAAGGATTATCTGTGGAGAAATATATCACTAAATTTGAACAGTTGAGGCTGAAGGACAATCTTTCTGAACCCAAACAGTACTCTATTGCACAATTTTTTTGGGTGGTCTAAGATCATCTATCGCTAATTTGCTTCAACTTCAACCATTGTGGATATTACAAGATTTGATTAACTTGGCGGTGAAGGTTAAAAAACAACAAATATTGGGTAAGAACACTACAATACAAATTCCTACCAATGATCTGGGCGGTTCCAGCAAACCAGTCCACTTTCGGACATAGGCCGATGTTCGAAATGCCGAAAACAGCAGCAAAAATACTATCCAGCCGCAAGCGACTGCTACCACAGCGAGGGAATTAACTACATCTAGTATAAAATGCTTCAAATGTCATGGGCTCGACCACATATCCTAGACTTGTTCTAATCGGCAAATTATTTTATTGGTAGATGAGGTTGATAAAGAGGAAAATGATGTGGTGGAAAAAAAAGATAACAATCCAACGGAGGACCAAATCCTAAAGGCAGACGAAAATGAATTACTTGTGATAAGACGCCTCACAATTATCGAAAAATCTTCCAATAATGATTTGTTATGACATAACATCTTTAGAAACCGAATGCACAGTTCGAGACAAAGTTCATAACATTATCATCAAAGATAGAAGTTGTGAGAATGTGGTTGAAGCAACCATGGTGGAGACGCTTGGGCTAACTACTTAACCTCATCCCCATCCCTACCAACTCATGTGGCTCAAAAAGAGGGCTGAAATCAAAGTAAATCAACAATGTATGATGTCATTTTCGATTGGTCAGAAACTTCAGGAGCATGTTTTATGTGATGTAATTTCTATGAACGCTTGCCACATATTGCTTGGTCGGCCTGGGCAATATGACTGTCGTACAATACATTATAGGCATGCTAACACTTATTCCTTTATCAAAGAGGGAATTCAAACTACTTTTGTGTTTATGAAGGAGGAGATTCAGGCGGGGATTGAAATCAACACTTTTGTTAGTGTGGAGCCCGGTTCGATTTCCCACTCCCGCCTCCCGATCGCGAATATCGCAAATCCTGCTCCCGCTCCCGCTCCTCCTCCCGTTTAGCTAATCGTCGCAAGCGCTCCTCTGTCGCGAAGCGAAACTTCGCTTCGCCTGCTCAACTGTTCCCGCGCTAGGTTTCGCGATAAAAGACATCTCAGCGACTCTGCTTTGGTTTCTAAGTCACGATTTTTTGTGTTCTTCTTCGGACTTCTGCGGGACAGAGGAAGTGAAGTGTAAGCAGTAGTTCCTTGCAGCAGAAGGAAGAAGGAAGAAGGAAGAAGAAAAAAGAAGAAGAAGATCGTTCTCCCTTGACTTCTTCTTGGTGGCTTGTGGCAAAAGAGAAATTGAGTTTATTTCTCTTGTAAGTATCTTCTTCGGTGTATCTCGGTGTAGAGCTTCTTCGGCGTGTTTCAATATAGAGAAAGAAGAAGAGAGAGCAACGAACTGAAAGATTCCTCTTATAAGTCGAGACGATCGACTAGTGTAAATTTCTCAAGTAGTAAAATACTTTGCAACTTCGTGGACATAGGCAATTTGCCGAACCACGTAAATCTGTGTGTTCCGCTGTGTTACTATTTTCTAGTGTGAATTTTCTCGTTTTATTTTTTCTCTTCGTCAAAGATCGTTCATATTTTACTCAACTGATATATCAAGATCTCGCAACACTAACAACTGACATTAGTGCGTGGTTTCAGATTTAAGAAAGACTGATGGCTGCAGATGAAGTGAATGTTTCAGGAATTGAGAAATTTGATGACACAGATTTTGGTTATTAGAGGATGCAGATAGAAGACTACCTCTATGGGAAGAAACTTCATCTTCCGTTATTGAGAAAAAGACCTGAAAGAATGGATGAGGCTGAATGAAACATGTTGGATTGACAAGTTCTGGGGGTTATTCGATTGACCCTATCGAGGACCATTGCACACAACGTCGTCAAGGAGAGGACGACTGCAGATCTCTTGGCAGCCTTATCAGGTATGCATGAAAATCCTTCGGCAAATAACAATGTGTACTTAATGAAGAAGTTATTCAATTTGAAGATGGCGGAAGATGTTTCTATTGCTCAACACCTGAATAATTTCAATACTATCACAAATCAATTGTTGTCTGTTGAAATTGATTTTGATGATGAGATATGTGCGCTGATATTGTTGGCATCGTTGCCAAATAGTTGGGAAGTCATGAGAATGAAAATTAGTAGTTCTGCAGGTAAATCTAAATTGAAATGTGATGATATTCGTGATTTGATTTTGGCTAAGAAGATGCGCAAGAAAGATTCTAGCCAACAAAATGCGCAGGAAAGATTTTGGTGAGATCTCAGGTACGAGTTCGACACTGAATGTTGATTTCAGAGGGAGATGATAGGACATTAACTCAAATAGAGGGAGATCAAAATCAAAATATGATCAATAGACAACATACTGGAATTGTGGCAAGGTTGGCCACATAAAGAGAAACTGCAGGAATCCCAAGAAGATAGAGAATGATAGCGCAAATATGATATCTGAAAAAGTACAGAATGAACTATTGCTGGCAGTTCATAATTTTGTTGATGATAGAAGTGAAGAGGAGAGTGGGTTCGGGACACTCATTTCTATTGTTCCACAGACAGATGGTTGAGAATCACAGAGCTATGAAGAAATCTTGCAAGATGAAAGTTAGAGCAAGTGGGAGCTGACAGATCTTCCACCAGGGAAGAATACATTACACAAAAAGTGGGTGTACCGGGTGAAAACTGAGTTTGATGACAACAAGAGGTGCAGGGCTAGACTTGTTGAAAAAGGCTTTCAACAGGGACAGGATTTTGCCTATGCAGTGGGAGTTGTAAGCAGAGACAATAGTAACCTAGGAAATAGCTTAGAGGTGTAAGGCTATGTGGACCCCGTTGATATGTTGACTAAGGGTGTTACTCTTGAGAAACTGAAATTGTGCACAATTTCAGCTGGTCTTCTGGTGTGAAAACATGGCTTTGAGTTGCAGAAGTGGAGGATTCACGTTTGAAAAAAAAGTAAGATGACGTCAGTGGAGGATATTAGTTCGAGGAAGAAAACGTTGTAGCAGGTGTACCGATCTCCAAGTGGAAGATTTGTTAGTATGGAGCTTGGTTCGATATCCCGCTCCCGCCTTCTGACCACAAATATCGCAAGTCCCGCTCTTGCTCCCGCTCCTCCTCCCATTTCGCGAATCGGCGCCAACGCTCTTCTGTTCTCTTCGCCCCGTTCAACTGTTCCCGCGCCAGGTATCGCGATAAAAGGCATCGCAGCAGCTCTCCTTTGGTTTCTAATTCACAATTTTTTGTGTTCTTCTTCGGACTTTCTCGGGACAGATGAAGAGAAGTGCAAATAGTAATTCCTTGCGGCAGAAAGAAGAAGAAGATTGTTCTCCCTTGACTTCTTCTTAGTAGTTTGTGGCAAAAGAGAACTTGAGTTTATTTCTCTTATAAATTTATATTCTTCGGTGTATCTCGGTGTAGAGCTTCTTCGGTGTATCTCGGTGTAGAGAGAGAAGAATAGAGCAACGAGGTGAGAGATTTACGAAGTGAGAGTGAGAGACGATCGACTGGTGTAAATTCCTCAAGTAGTAAAATCCTTTGCAACTCCGTGGGCGTATGCAATTTGTCGAACTACGTAAATCTTTGTGTTCTGCTGTGTTATTATTTTCTAGTGTGAATTTTCTCGTTTTATTTTTTCGCTTCGGCAAAGATCGTTCTCCTATTTTATTTCTATACATATACCACAACAATTGGTATATATCACAACACACTTTTACTCTTCCATTGTTTTTGAAAGATCTTAAAGAGACAGCTATGAAGTACCTCTTCATCATAACTGAGAGTTCCGGACAGCTGCCTACAATTCTTTCTGAAATGCAGAGATTGATACAATAGTTCAAAGACATTTCCGA
>NW_018164796.1:193540-204774 GCF_001263595.1 Phalaenopsis equestris | reverse complement strand
GACCCAGACGAGGTATAAGTCCTTTTGTTTGGAGCTTTTCCAGTTTTGTAGCTGAACCTCCACTTCTTTTTCTTTCCTGAGGCATCATTGCTATTTCAGCATGTATAAGTCCCACCTCTTGGAGCTTCAGCTTGTAGTCATATGATAGAGTTCCTTCCTTTGACCTTAGGGTTTCAGGACATATTGGGTCGACTACCTTCACGACCACGTAGACTTAGAATCCTAGTAGCTGTGTATGACGGGTCCGCGGTACCCCGATCCAGTTACCTCTACCTTTTAGGATCACTCTACCTTCCTTTTTGTTGAGCCCCTTTGAGCCCTGTCGCTCTTTGACCTCGTTGATATCACCTTAATGGCCCGATGTCGATGAGATGCCGCCCATTTGGAATACGACAATTTGTCCTCTGCCCTTTGGCCCGGATGTGCTTTGACGTATTGATATATCCCCATTAAGATGATTTAGGTTATTTTGTGGGCCCCATGTGCCGATGAGCCGCTACGCATTTTGGGATGTGAGAGACTCATTCTCTGCCCGATTGTTTAGCGTGAGCTTTGAAGCATTGAGACTGTTCCCACACGGAATAACCTTCCTTTGGTTGCCTATACCCCAAGTCTATGATAATATGAAACGAAACTCCTTTTTTCGAGAGTTTTCTTGGGTATTCCCCAAGATGTAATTAACCAGTAGGAATACATTCCTCTGGGAGTGCTCTTGATCCCAGAACAGGGACATACACCTGACTCTCTGGTTATGGGTAGTCTACGTAGGTATTCTTTTGCAGATATTGGTTTAAGGTACTTTCGCCCGATCTTATTTGGGCAGACACTCTTAACCTATGCGTAGAATCTCCACGTTTTACTTTTTCTTTTGTTTGTTTCTTTGTCGTATGTCCCTTCTTATTCAATTCCTCTCATCTTCGAATCATTTATATGGTTCGGTAGGGAGATTTATTTGAATGGGGGAAGTATGCGACGATCGACAAGCTGGCGACTCCTTTTAAAATAAAAAAGAGAAAAATGAACGGAAACATAGTGCTCTCTGAAAGATCCCAACTCTTTGACACTTACCTTGGATAACCCGAACAGAGGAAGAAGAAGGAAAACATTCCTCTGGCAAGCCACCTCCTTCAGGTAAGCTTTTTGTTTACTTACTCTTAATCTAACTTTTTTTTTAAAAAAATTCCTATGTTTTAAATTGATTTTAAGCTAGGTCAATCAACTCAATAGTCTTGAATTAGGTTTTGGTTTGGGCTTGACTTAGATCGACCTGAACCCAACCTAACCTAAAGCCATCTAAACCCAGTTTAACCTACCCCAACCCTCAAACCTAAGTTGATCCCTAAACCATAACCCTAATCTAACTTGAACCCTAGAACTAAAACCTAGCTCAAACCTAAACCTAAATTAAATGAAAAACCCAAACCCAACATTAGACCTAACCCAACCTAGGTCTAACTTAACCTTAGACCTAAGCCAACTTAGGTCTAACCCAACTCAACCCTAGACTTAACCCAAATTATGTCTAAACTAAACCCAAAATTAGAATTAACCCAACTTTTGGCTAACCTAAACCCAAATATGACTCAAACCATAAACATAGCCCAGTTCTGACCCGACCTAGACCTGACTCAAACCCTAAAACCTAATCCAGGTCTGGCCCAACTCAGATATTACCCAAACCAAACCAAAGCTAACCCAAATCCAACTCAAACCAAACCTACGCTAACTCGGGTCCAACTCAAATCAAACCTAAGCTAACCCAGGTCAATCTAACTTAACCCAGGTAAACCTAAACTAAACCCAACTTAACCAGGGTCCAACCCAAATCAAACTTAAGCTAATATGGGTCAACCCAAATCAAACCCAGCCTAACCCAAGCTAGTATAAGTCCAACCGAGGCACAAATTAGCTGATCCAATACATACCTTAGCCTAATCTTAAGCTAACATAAGCTGGAAATTCAGCTTATCTCACCTTAACCTTGGCCCAAGTCTAATGCAAAGCTAAATTATATGTGTTATTTTATATATCTATCATTTCATATGTTATATCATGTTTAAGAACAAAAAAAAAACAAAAAAACAAAGAAAAAAGATTACATTAAAAAAATAAGAATGAAAACCTCTCAATTTTCTTCACAAACACCAAAAATCAAACTTAAAACAAAACAAACTCAAAAATTAGAAAACCATGCTTTCTCAACATGACTAACAAACCTAGGGATTGAAACAAGACATGAATTAAGATATTAAACTTCAAATAAAATCTAAAACACATCAAGATAAAAAAAAGAGAACAAAACTTAGGTAGATCTGACATGAACCTTAGGTTAGCTAACTTATACACTAAACCGAGGGCAAAATCACCTCATGTTAGTCTGAGTAAAGAAGCCTAAGTTAGTCTAGATACTCAGTTAGTGCTAAGGACTAGGGCATATAAAACAACAAAGCAACCCCCTAAGTCTAGAGGGAATAACTTAAAATGAAGTAATTCAGGGTTACTGACAAAGTTATTTCAGACTACTTCGAAAATACGAATCCTCCATGCTCTGATATTTTAAGGGGATTCTTATTTATGAGGTTGATCATAGTCGACAGATAACAATGTTTCCAAGATGATGAAAAATCATGAGCATTTTGATCGGGGACGTTATTCCCGAAGTCTAGGGTAGTCTGCCTATAAAATTTCTTGTTGAATCTATAACCTTATTTCTCATCTAGAAATCCTTTTCTACCTAACTCTATCCTCAACTTAAGGCTTCCAACCGTTCCTGTCAGTCAAATCCAACATCATTGATTTATCTTTTGACTCCACTTGGTCAGTTCAAACTCATTGTCAGTCTCTTTCAAATATTTTGATACACTTTTCTCAAACATTTATCCTACATTTTGTTTGGGCTTTTCCCATAACATGTCATCATCAGACTGTAAGTCCCATCCTTTGAAACCTAATTCTTCCAATTTGGACCCTCCACTGCAGTAATGAAAGTCTGGTCTTGAGAAATTAGACTTATCACATTGATTGAGAGTTTTCTTTAGGGCTCATGGCTTTGAAGATGTAATTAACTATGAGAGTTTTCCCCTATAGAAAATAAAAACCCCATAATTAAAATAAACCTTATCTTACACCCATAATATAAGAGAAGAATCTTGATTTTGCAGATCCATAAATTCCAAAGATTCTCCATCTGAATGATTGTATCTATTCTAAGGTAATGTTTATATCTTCAGAGATAGTATATTATTCTTTAAATGACATGTTTGATCACTTAGAAAAAATCTTTTGAGATCTATGATGGCCGCCCACACAAAAAAAATCACACTAATATTTCCTGAAGATTTACCTACTTACCATCAGGTCGTGAGATTGACTTTACCATATACCTACTTCTGGGGACCATTCTAATCTCTAAAGTACCATATTAGATGGCAATATTTCTTGAAGATTTACCTACTTACCATCAGGTTGTGAGATTGACTTTACCATATACCTACTTCTGCGGACCATTCTAATCTCTAAAGTACCATATTAGATGGCCAATATTAAACTCTAGGAGCTAAAAATCTAGTTGCAAGAATTGCTTAATAAAAGATTCATCGGGTCCAGTGTTTCGCCTTCAGAAGTACCAGTTTTGTTCTTAAAGAAGAAAGACCGAAGCATGCAATTCTGCATTGACTACAGAGAGTTGAATGAGGTGACCTTGAAGAACAAATATCCACTACTTCATATAAATTATTTTTTTTATCAACTACAAGGTTCTTCTGTGTTTTCGAAAATCAACATTTGAACGGGCTACTATCAGTTGAAGATTAAGAATGAAGATGTTTCAAAGACTGATTTTCGATCTCCATATGGGCAGTATGAATTTCTAGTGATGTCATTTGATTTGACTAATGCCCTTGTTGTCTTTATGGACTTGATGAATAGATTTTTAAAGCCATACTTGGATTGATTCATTATTGTCTTCAATGATGATATTTTAGTTTACTCAATGGATGAAGAGGAACACAACCAACATCTCGGAGCAGCACTGAATACTCTTTGAGAGAAGAAGCTTTATATCAAATTATTTTAGTTTGAATTTTGGCTTTGAGAAGTGGCATTTTGGGACATTTTGTTAATGAAGTTGGAATTTCTGTGAATCCTATAAAGATTAAGGCAATAACGAATTGAATGAGACCGATTACTATCATCAAGATTCATAGTTTCTTTGGATTAGTTGGATATTATAAGAGATTTTTTGAAGATTTTTCTCTTATTACTACACCCCTATCAAGGATGACTCAAAATGCCGTTAAGTTTGAATGATTCAATGCTTGTGAGCAGGGTTTTTAGAAACTTAAGAATTTTTTGGTGATAGCCCCAACTCTCAGCATTTCCTCTAACATAAATGGATTTCAGATCTACAGTGATTCTCACATCAAGAATTGGGATGTGTTGTAATGCAACATGGTAGAGTTGTAGTTTATGGCCATAGAAACTTAAAAATGCATGAAAGAAATTAGCATACACACCACTTAGAGTTAGCTGAAGTTATACTTACACTAATGATTTGAAGGTACTACCTATATGGCATTTGTTGTGAGGTCTTAACTGACCATAAGAGCTTGAAGTATATTTTCACTTAGAATGAGTTGAACTTGGAGCAATAATGATGACTTGAGTTAATAAAGGGCTATGACTTGGAGATTCAATACCACCCTGATAAAGCAAATGTGTCTGTGGATGCTTTAAGTAGAAAATCTTTGATGAATGCAACTTGAATGATCACTTAAGGGCCTGAGCTAGCATGAGAGATGGAGCGACTTTAATTCGATACAGTACCGATAGGAGCTAATCCAAGCATGTATCAATTGTCAGTTCAGCCCACACAACACAAAACACAAAACACAAAGACAATGAATTTAATGTCAGAGGTCACATTTTTCTGAAGGTTTCAACAATGCGTGAAGTTACACGTTCTAGCCAGACTGGAAAACTTCAATCTTATTTCATTAGTTATTTTGAGGGTTTCATTAGTTATTTTGAGGTGATCGAAAAATTCAGTAGTGTTTCATACTGTTTGGCTCTTCCTTTAAGACTTGTAAGAGTACATAATGTCTATAATGTCTCTATATTTCATTAGTTATTTTGAGGTGATTGAAAAATTCAGTAGTGTTTCATATTGTTTGGCTCTTCCTTCAAAACTTGTAAGAGTACATAATGTCTATAATGTCTCTATACGTCGATATGAGCCATTGGAGATTCGCGGAGACCATAGTTGTGAAGAAGTACAAGATCACATCTTGGGAAGTAAAGTTCGACAACTTATTCATTAATCGATTCCTTTCATCAAAGTGTTTTTAGAAAACCAATCAGAATGAGAAGTAACTTGGGAGATTGAAGAAGAGATGACCACGAAGTACTCGTAGTTGTTCAAATTGGGGACCAAATTCTTTTGAGGAGGGTGGTACCTAAGAATGAAAATTTTCAATTTTCTTTTTTTACTATCATCTCTATTCAGACTCACGTAATTTCTTTTTCGCCTTTTTTTTCTTTCTGTGTGCGCTTGTCGCCCATACGATTATTAGGGACAATCGACGCCCGAGCTAGGGCATCAAATGACAACTTCACCGGTCGTGTTTCCTGTCGCAGTTTCGCTCAAGTTATCACCTAACTTCCCCTCCCTCCTGCTCATGTGGCCGAAACCCTCACAGTATAGTCATGCTTAGTGCTAGCCAGGAAAGCAGCGACATGATCGTGACGTGTAGCGACAACTACCTTCCTCCTTCCGGCCGTTCCTACCCGAAACCCTTGAGGAAGGTAACCCTCATCTTTCCCCCTTCCTCTCCTTCCTCTCACCCGCTTACACACACATCAGCTCTTCTAAATCCTGTAAAACCATCTTCCAATAGGAATGGCTAAATCCCAGATTTAAGGAAAACTGAACGAGAAATAAGAACCTGTAGGATTTGAAGATGTCACTTTACTGCCTTTCAAGTTAAGTGTTATGCATGTAAATTCTTCCAAAAATTTATTTTAAATATTAGAAGTCCCCCCTCTATCAAAATTTTTTTTTTTGTTAATATGTTAGTTAAAGTCAAATTTAATGAGGTTCATAATATCTTACTTTTAAAAATATAATAATAATAATAATAATAATAATAATAATAATAATAAATATATTGATTAGCTGCACTTAGTGAAATAAATAAATCTAATTATATAATCATTTATGTAGGATCGTTAGTTGAACTGTTGAATTTATAGAAGAATCATGTTTTGTCGCCTCGAGTTAAGTAACTGCTTTTAATTGGATGATAAATGTACGCTTCCTAGTTAGGTGCATTAATCCTTGCTATTTATAATAGATTCATGGCTATTTATTTAGGATTGCCAAGTGTGCCCTTGCTACTTATCATTTTGTACTAGTTACATGACTCAATTATTGTTCGTAATGAAATCACTTACTGTCTTACTTTATTATTGCAAAATTTTTTGCATAATTGAGTTAATCTTATAATTATGATATTCTATTTTCTTTCACTTGTATGAACTTGCATCTATAATGTCGCAAGCCTGCATGAAAATAACATATTCATTATATATTATAGTTGTAGAAAATTTGGTATGCTTGCGTGTTGTTATATAGGTTGGTAAAATTATTTTGGATATTAGCTAGCCGGACTGACAGACCCACAGAGTGACAAATCTATTGGAAATCATCAAGTTTCCTTGTGTTAGTATTGACCTTCTCGGTTTTAAGTGTTGACTCTATAAATATAAATAATGAGAAAAAATTGAATAATAAGAAAATTGATTGAAAACACTTACATGTTTTTTTTTTATGATAAGTAAGCCAATTTGATGATTACCACTCTCTTTTGCTTTATGTTGTTGTGTATGAATGTAGTAATCAGCCATATTTATTATTCATATTGCAAGCTTCATTTTCTTTGTCATTTGTGCTTTAATAATTATTTGTTATTTACTAAGTTTGTTTATTAAACTCACTTCTGGAAAAATAACATAACATGTTCTATTCTGCCATCAATAAAACTGTCTCTATTGGAACAGAGACTTGGCAGTTTTAGATTTTCTGTTTTGGCATTTTTTTCAGTATTTATTTTAGTTATTGTATTTTACTTTTAGGGTTTGGGTAGTTGTTCATTATTGTTATTTCAATTTTAATTAGGGCATTTATTTCTACTTTCTTTTCAGTTGTAGCAGTAAATTATTCATTCCGGAATATAGATTTATATTTGTTGATTTATTCCTACTAATATTTGCATACAATCTTTCTTTTGAAAATACAAAACAGGTTCAATCTATTTCATCAAGCCCTGCATTGTCGGGTGTACCGCTTTCCGGACCTGGGATATAACACATTAAAACAGGGAAAAACATGTAACTTCACATATTGTACCTCACTTCATTATAAATAGAGATATCATTTTATGAAAAAAAGGATAATCGATAAGATTGATTGTAGTTCATTACTCAACATTTCTTTCTCTCACTCTATCTCACACACACACTCTCTCTCACACACATTTTCTATGTGATATGATTTTAATTCACAAGAGAAAATGAAGTAGAAAAATATATAATAATAAATTTTAATGAAAGTCGACCATCACATTTATGAAAAATTGACTAATTTAAAGGAGTTTTTACAAAACACCCAACATCAACTATCCAACACCCAAATTTGCATACTAATAAACTACCACCCAAACGCTTTTCTCCAAAATTTCATATCACTGTCTCCTCCTGTTCCTATCGTTTATCCCCACTCTTCTACTCCTCGTGATCTGCCTTCTTGCCCCATTTCTTCCTCCGTCGGGCTTCTCCTCCTAAAAGCTTCGACCGATGCCCCCATCAACAAAGAAGACGGTACAAGTAAAACTACCCAAAACTTTTCTTCCATTTTCGGTCTTCTTCTCTTGGCAGCGGCGTACAAAGGCCTCCGTAAATCCCATCTTTCTCTGTCTTCCTCCCATTCCCATTTGTGCGCTTATAGTGTTGTATATTTTATAATCCATCTTCCAACATGCCAAGACTCCATAAAGCCCATCTTTCTCTGCCCACCTCCCACCCACATTTATGCGCATCAGGTGTTGGATATTTTGTAATCCGTCTTCCCACCTTCCAGGACTACGTAAATCCCATCTTTCTCTGCCTTCCTCCCACCCCCATTCGTGAATGGGCTTCATGTTCTTCAAAGTTCATAATCCGTCTTCCAACCTGTTAGGGGCTGAAGGCAAGATGAAAGACAAGTTGTATTTAGTTTTCTGTAGGTTATTTGGAATGTTGACCTTTCTTTACTCATTTGCAGAATCTTGGTTAAAATTTGGAAAATTTTGTCTTAACATTGCCCAAAAATCGAGTGCACATTACTAGGAGGAGACACTTATATTTTTGACATGAAAAATTCTAAAAAGAGAAAACCACGGGGCCTAATACAATTGAAATATTCGACTATAAATGGTGAGTGCACATATTTACTCATCTTCTAAATTATAGAAGATGTAGTTGTAAAGTTGATCATTGTAAATGAACAAATGTGAGTCATTGATAATAGTCATACTCTAGCTGCAAGGGTCGAGAATGTAGTTTTTGATGATAGCAGGCTGCAAGGGTCGTAGTTAAATTCTATGGAGGCAGCAGCTAACAATGAATGTTGTAGATTATGGTTGTAGTGATAGCTTGTCATATAATCCATAGTTGAAAGCCATCATAGTAGTTGGTTTGGTGGACTCTAGATGATTGTTTTAGGAGTGTTGGTTGATTATAGAGGCCATAGTAGGAAGCTACAGTATTTATGAGTCACATAAGTCATAGTTGGTCACATAGGCCATATATTGAGCTATGATGATGCTTATAAGCCACAATGGCTATATTCGGAAGCTACACAAGTTATGGACGACATAATCCATAGTCGGTCACTTATGTCGTAGTGGTGACCCGTGATGATATTTGTAGGCCACAGGTGTCACAAGGAGCTGCACAAGCTGTGGATCAAGTAGGTTGTAGTTGATCATGTAGGCTATAATTGTGAGTTGTGATTACGCTCGTAGGTTATGGAGGCCGGAGTTTAGAGTTGCATGAGTTGGTCACATAAGTTGTAGTTGTTAGAGGTGATGATGTTTGTTGGTTGCATGGTTTGAAGTCAGGAGCTACATGAGTTGCGGAACATATAGGTCGTAGTTGACCACGTAGGCCAGAGTGGCGAGCTGTGATGACATCCGTAGGGTACAGAGGTCAGAGTCAGGAGAAGCCCATAAAGGAGCTTTAAGAATATTGAGACAATAATCATCTTTAGAGTGCATTGTTACATTATCTTCAAAAAGTGTCATTGCACCATATGTGCGGTGCATTGTTATACCATAATTAGGGTGTTTCATTTATCGTATGTGGGGTATATTATTACACCATTTTTTAGAGGCGTTATCGCATCGTATGTGGGGTGTGTTGTTACATTGTCATTGGGCTGTGTCGTTACACTGTATTTGGGGTACATATTGCACCATATTTGAGAGTCATCATCGCACCATATGTGAGGTGAGTTATTACATCGTCATCGGGGTGTGTTGTTCCATTGTATTCGGCTTGTTTCATTATACTGTATTAGGGATATGTTATTACACCATATTTGGGGCACAATGTTTTATCATCTTTAGGAGGCATCATTACATCGTATGTTGGGTGTGTTGTTACAACATCATCAGGTTGTACCGTCACACGGTGTATTGTACAACGTATTTCTCCGTTGCGATTTATTGTTCTTCAACGTATGTTGGGATTATGTAATGTACATTACGAATCCACAAGAGACTTTCCTGTAAGGAGATAGTGATGGCTAATAGTGGTCGATGGTAGCCGGTAGGAAGCGATCAAAGTTGTCTGGAGGCGGCGGTTGGAGCTGTCTGGAGGCGACAGTTGTCGAAATTGACCGCAGAGTCCAGAGTTGGCATGCGACATTAGCCAAAGTTGGCGGCAGTAGCTTCCGGAGTTGGTCGACGGCGTTGGACAGATTTAGCAGTGGCAGTTGCCGGAGTGGGAGGTATTTGCCGGATTCACTTTTGGTGCAGAAATGACGCTGGATTTTAGCCCAACGTCCAAGCTTTTGTCTTCTTATGACTCAAAATCTTGGTCCCCTTTTAAAGAGGGGGTAGAGCTCTATTGATAGAGTTTAGATTGCAAATAAGGAAGAAACTGAAACGACTACAGCAGACAACCAAAATAAATTCTCTCAATCAGATGACATTCGGGGAACATTTGAGTGTCTTAATGATGCAAGAATTGAGCGATCTTAGGGTCATTGGATTCATCTTGTTGAAATGCTCAATTTGACTATAAGAATGCTAGATTTGGAATCCTTTAGACATTCCAATTATGTATAGAAAGGTTTTAAAAGCAGTTTAATTGCTTGATGTAGGTCCGATTTAACTCAGATTGGATCAATTTTAGTATTATTGGGTACGTCTCGTCGAGCCGACCAATTTGACTGTAAGTTTACTGAAATCAAAGTTTTGTATAAATTTTTATCTAATTTTAAACATTTTTTTCTCAAAAAATTGTCTTGAGATTCGTGTCATACCTCGAGATTTATGTCAAATGATGAGAATTTGTTGATGGCGTATCAACTATTTCAGCCCAATTCCTTCAGTATTAGATTCTTGTTTTATTTTCATTTCTTCATTTAATTTCTTACTTCAACGAATAAGTTGATTAACTATTTCTGAATTTACTCAACTATTCTCTGTTACAATGAAATTCTTATTTATTATTCGAGATTGTGGTAAATAAGTCAATTTGATCAACAAGATCAACAAGCAACTAAGACCATCATATTTTCTGTCTTTGTAATCTATAATGTAAATTATACACCACTTACAGGTGATAACTGAGGAAGAAACTTCTACATGCCCCCGTGATTGAACAGAACGGGATTGCAGGTAGTTTAAGTGGGTTGATGAAGTTGATCAAACACCAGACAATGTTGACATTGATCTTGACAGAGGTATAGATTGTGTGCAATACCAATTAAAGAGTAACGAGCGTATGAAATATGAGCTTTACAAGCTTAGATTTTCAATGTTATTTGTACTATCAATGAACAACTTGGTTTATGTAAAATATAATTTTTGAGGCATCAAAGTATATTATATTTTTGGGAATGAATGATTCCTATATCGGGCAGCTTTTCAACTCTGAATTAGTATATATATATATATGATAGCTTGTCATAT
>NW_018164796.1:86814-193528 GCF_001263595.1 Phalaenopsis equestris | reverse complement strand
TATATATATATATATATATATATATATATATAAGTTTCTTTTTTGTGGCATTTACATACGTATCTTTTACAATTCTCATGTATTTACAGTGTACCAAACCCAACCTTATAAAATACATCTTTTTATGCATATGAGAGAGAGGGACTGCTTATAAACAACAACAGTTCACATTTCCTTATTTAGCTATACCATTTCTGTCGAATATGTCTCACATGCTATAAGCTCGAAATCATGAAATTCTAAAGAACAAACCATATAAAGATAACTGAATCATCAGCACGTCCATACAAAATACTATAATTTGTCATTATTCTCCATAAAGTCTTAGTAGTTGTTGAAGATGTCATCAACCATCATAAATAGCAAACATATCATTTCTAGCCCTCAAAATAAGGTATCATGATAACCATGGTTCAGTTGCTTTGGTAGGGTATTCATGAACACATAAATACCACTCATTTCCTTTGTGGTTATATATCTAAAACCTAAACTTCAATTTTTACATCAAAAACAAGAAAAAGAAAAACCTGAAATAAGTATGAGAAGATAAAAAATTTGGTAAAACAAAAGGCTGAAATAATTGGAGACATCGCTTAGAACTTAATAGAAGACACTAGAAACTGTCGCAGTTTTTTAAAATATACTTCTCTTGAAACATTAGAAATCATTTTTTGAAAGAACATTTCAAACCAATTATATAAGGAATGAATCAAACATAAAAACTTCATCTCGGTATATAATTAGTTAATTCATTTCCAGAAAAAAGGAATACAAGTGTGTCGAAGCGGGTCCGGTCCAGGAGTCTTATGTATTGAGATTAATAGAGTTCCACTTAGCAAGTTATCTGTAATGTCTAGCCAGTGCAGATTGGAGTGGACACCCAATGAAATCATATTTGGAAATACATTGTTAATCATTGCAAACCTTGAAAATATAGGACAAGATAAGCTTATAACATGATAGTTGTTAAAATCAGAATTGTGCAAAAAGAAGAAATATGAACATAAGAGTAAATACTGGTATAAATAAATTAACGGATGTAAAGACGAGATAAATTTTCCAATCTAATGAAGATAAGAGTGCCTTAAGATTTTCAATTTCATCCCTAAGAAATGTCTTTGTTGTGTCAAAGAGGGCTTCAAGTCAGTTAAAGATGAAACACTTAACATGCCTCACAAGAAAGTAATTGTAAATTAGGGCATTATAAGAGCATGGTGACCATATTATTAGAGTGTGTTCAGCATGTATCAAAAAGAGATGCATCAAACTACGCCGAATACTTCGATCGCGATGTGGTTTGGGGCTGCGCCGCACGAAAAAAGCGGCCCCAAACGGGCCCTAAGTGGCTATTCCTGAAAGATGAAAATAATCACAAGTGCAAATTCATAGCTGTGTTTGGAAAATGTAGCATGATAAATAGCTTTAAAATGTGGGATCAAAAATAAATTTTGAACAAAATATAGAGCAACAAATTATGGTTTCAGAAAAAGCAAAAAACATAAATTGGATACATCAATGCAAGTAAAACAAAATTAGGGAAACCAACATTAAACAAAAGAAAGGATGAAATATGATTGAAAAAACAGCAAATATTTGAATTCCTAAAAACTACCAGAAACTAAAGAAACAAAAGCACTTCAAAAAAAGGAATGACCAAAAATATACTTTAATAAGAAAATTACTTTAATTTACATGCATACCATAATGGTGGCCAAGCCAAATCAGCGTATGTATGCAAGACATCCAAAAATCTTGATCAGATAAGCACATGACTTTAATTAACAAGCACTTTAATATACTTAGGGGCATTACCACAGTGGTGCATAAGCTAAAATCCTGCACTGCAATGCTTGTCATTATACTATCCTGCCATTCTACCTAAGCTTCTACTGTCATTAGTTTCATGGTTATGTGATAAAGCTCTGTAGAAAGTTTCTACACATTAAGCCCTGAAGCAATAGAAAGCTACTCATGTATATATCAGCCATTTCATGCAGATTGGAACTTTCTACACATAAAATCCTCCAGTGAGAAGAAAATGAAGCATTGTTACATGTAAAACATCCAGGAATTAAATATTTCCCTTTTAGAAGTGAAATACACCTTTTCATGCATTATTCTATGGCATGAAAGTGTCATAAATATGAAAATTTAAGAGTTAGATATGTAAATACATACAAATTGTATCATGTGTATGTAGATTTCCCTTTTACTAACAAAATCACAAGTCGTTGCCTGCTTTTTGGAGCCGACCTCCTCAATAGCTCCTTTAACTCTGCTATAAGATCCTCAAATTGAGAAAATAAGGCACATCATTTAGAAGGAAAGGAATCCAACATCTGTGACATTGACTGTAGCTACAAAAGCTTCCCAATTCCTACAGCGATAAAGAGCAGCAATACCACCCCATCAGTAAGACCAAAAAAACCAACTTTAAATTTAGCCACATTAGGAAAACTGCTTGAAAGTACAAATCTTTCCCCATAGATGGAAAATACCAGAGTTGCAACATTTAATAATGCTTGGGCACTATTAGAAATCTTTTACCATCAGAAATAGGGATCATATTCTTCTAAGAACTTCAGCATGAAAGATTAGGAAATAAACTTATCTACCTAGTAAATGACTCCTAGTAACAAAAAAAAAAAAAAAAAAAAAAAAAAAATGTGATAAAAAGTGATAGCATGTTAGCACAAAATAATTGTGACTATGGTAGTACAGAAATCAGTTGAAACAAAAGTAATCAACTAAAAGTAAGAGATATGTTATGTATTGTGAACTATTCTATTCGCCTTACTGGAAACTTAGCCTGAGCCCTCCTTTAAGCACCTATATTAGATTCGTAGTGTACGTCTTGCTCAACATTTGATATTTATGAGTGTATTAGGTTCTTGCAGGTACTCCTATGGTGATCCCAATCTCTGCAAAAACTACATTTGTGAGCAATTTTTTGCTCTCTTTGATGTGCTTTCAGGAAATATTTTAAACATTTATTTTTGTGGCCAACCTCGTGGCCTTAAACAATTTGGAATCTCGACCTGCATATCAACATTAACAAAATTCTATTGGCCTTTCCCCGGAAGTGTTGATATTGTACCTTATAAGCCATTTTATATCTGCTAAAAAAATTTAAATGAAGTCATAGAAATAATGAATATAAGATTATATGTTAGCACATAATTACCTTTTCACTTGCTAATGCTCATCTACATAGCGTGCCATAATGGATGTTGTTTGGATCCACTAACTGCTTTTGCTTGGATGATGGATGTAAGCTAGACTAGTTAACTGTCAAACTCTACAACTACATTCATTTTTTTGATGTCATCATCTTATCGTTCAAGTGTCTCCAACCTTAACTTTTGTTTGTTTTGACGGTCTAATCATGAATGTCATTTTGCTTGTTGTAATCTCCCTAATATATCATTCAACATGGAGCACTAATTCTCCTTTCCAGCTAGTTAAACTTAACTTTGTGCACGTTGCTCCATGATCTTAAACATAAGCATATCAATCAAATCAACAATCGGTTTACTTCGGGACTCTAAAATTTAAGAATTAAAAGATGCCGCCATATTGTTTGTGTTAAAATGACTATATCTATCAAGAAGTCGGATTTTGACCGTTTGTATAGTAACAAAGTCAAATAAGAATGCATTGTATGACTGATTTTGAATATCCCTTTAAGCTTAACATCGTTCTCTTTTTTGGTGTATGCATTTGCAATAGTCAACACTAAACTTTTCAGTACATGGCCATCATTACAGTGGAATAACTTTTTCAAATTCTTCCATAAATACGGTAGGCATACTCTGTGCTCAGATTCCACAATTGCAAAGACAATAAGGAAAATTCCATTCTTTCCATAAAGAAATATTGTAGATAAAAGCGCTCATTAAGTATTTAGATTTAAGGTGATAAGCATCAAGTGCAATCAAATATCTACAGTCGACAAAACACTCATCACTCCAAACCTTATAGCTTACATAAACCCCTTAAAGTTGTTATCATGATTGTCACATGTATGTATTATGTGAGAACACGGGTTTCTGTTGATAAGCTATGATATAATAGTAGACACCCACCTATAATTATCATCTATTGAGCCAAATATGAAGTTTCTTGCTTGTTCGCTTGAACGCCATAATTTTATGTACGGTAATGATAACACATAGCTGGTTTCAAAGTTGTTTTTGATAATATTTTGAGGAATGCCTGGATTATTTTACTAAATATTATATCTCATTAGCTACTCAGTTAATAGTGACACTTCTATTCTCTACTCTCTTGATTCCAGGGCATAAATATGTGGCATCTACTCTATTCAATTTGAACGAATGACCATCCGAACACACTGATGCACGTACCCTTCAAGGACATCCTCAAAGTGCAGAAATGACTATAATTCAACTTTTGTCACTAGCTTTAATCTTCTTTGCAAAATCATTCAAATTTTCTTTAGTGTCAATGGCTTGCTTGACAGTAGTAGAATCCTGAAAAAGTGAGTCACTGATAAGGATTTGTTATCTCCACTTTCAGATATAAAATAACATCATCAAAAACTTCAAATGCATTGTTACTATTGCCTTCACCATCAAATGTTGAATGACACAACTCCAACACCTGACTGTTATTCTCACTCTCTCTATTAAGCAAATACATAAGATCTTTAATGCTATTTGTTCTATAATCACCACCTACTTTACTTTATCCATTAGAATGATTGATCATTTCCAATATATCAACATCAGTTACTATTGGCTTGTGGATTTTAGGTGAAGTATTGCATACATGGCAGCGCAATTCAAAATCATGACCTTTTAGCCATAGACAAATCTATTTTGCCTCTTCTCTAAGTACAAAACATTTAATTTTGTCATTCTCCAGTTCCACGGTCCTCTGATTCACACCTTCGTACTTTCTTCTATTTTGACTTTTAATTTTGATCTAATATCCACCAAATTTATAAATAATGAAGTTGCTCACATTTACATCCATTAAATCCATTTCTAAAAAAGTTGCAATGACAAAAAATAAATTACATCAGAATTTGTGCTTGGAAGGGAGTAAGAGTGGTTGTGAAAGCAAATCATGTCTCCATGATATCAATAGGTGCACAGAAGATGTAAAACATCACAACTATAGTTCTTCATAGATATTGCATCCAAATTTTTTTTTTCTTGGAAGCCATGTCAAAGTACACTGTTATGTCTTACTTTTTCTCCTTCCTTGCACCACAAAAATTTGGAAAATTTACACACATACACTCAATTTATTCATATGTATAACAACTAAACCTCAATTTTTTACATACATAACACCTTACTTATGCATGATTTGGGGAGTACGCATGTAAATGCATCTTTTCAGCTTGGCAGCACTTGTGTTAATGATGTGTTAAATTTTTCGGCCAAACTATAGGTAAATGTTCTGCCCTAAATGTTCTCGCCCCTAATGTTCTTCCATGTCATATTCCACCTTTAAAAATTCCTATAGACTGAGGGTCCCGGGAGGTAGGAATTGAAGTGCATACTAAAATACTGATTAAAATGCAGACTAAACCTGTTTATTGGCGCCTCTGTTAAAGATGAGGAGCAAGGTCGCGACATATTGCTTGGCTTTCGAGGCAACAGCATCACATGCGAACACCTTCATCCCTGGTTCAGAAGAAGAACAACTTTACTCCCCGGGGAAGAAGAAAAACGACCGGCGGCGTCGTTGTTGAAGATGGACAACAATGCCGCAGCCGACGGCGTCTCTGTTGAAGATGAACAACATGGCCGTAGCCTATTGCTTGGTTTTCGAGTCAACAGACTCAAATATGAACATTTCTGTCCCTGTTGAAGGAGTTTCCTCCCTGGCTTTCGAGGCCGGCGGTTAGCTTACGAACGATCACTGTGGATTTTGACGGGATGAGGGTCTCGCCAGCTGGAAAAATTATTACTTCTTTGGAATAAATATTTTTTCGGGTTTTTGTGTTTATACATCTATGTTTATATAAATTATTAATAAATATAAATTATAACATCTAAATAAATTATTTTTGTTTTATAACACACTAATAACAATATAATAACAATAGTATGAAACCAATAACACACTAATAACGCAATTATACACTTTCCTAACCCGCGATATAACACATGAGAAATATTTCGTTTGTGTTATACCTTGGGTTATAACGCCGCCCTACGTGTTATACAACCGCCTTATAACTCCCCTAGTCCGTGGTATAACACGTTCGGAATATTCTCATCGTTTTAACTCGTGGTCTAGCGGATTATTTCGTGTGTTATGTTGTAAATTTAACGCATTATTTTTCAAAAATCACGTGTTATAGGCGATTTTAATCGTGTTATATGGCGATTTAACAGTTCATTTTCAAATTTCACGTGTTATAAACGATTTAAACCTCATTATTATAATGTTATTAACTGTTCGTTACATACAATTTAATACATATATATTTATAACTTAATTATATGTATAGATTCAAGCCGGGATCTGCTGGGGCCGACGATTCAAGTCGGGTCACGTTAAATGAGCTTTTTTTTTTAATTTTCTTTGCACAGTGGGACCCACATTCCAGTTGGATTCCTCTTATTGAACTCCGCAAGAAATTGTCCCTCTGGAGTCCTGATGTAATATTTCTTCGACGGAAGGAGACGAGTAGTATAAAATTTGATATGTGTTTGATAGGCAATATAGGGTGTTCTCTAAATTTCTTAAAAATTATTTCTTTTATAATCAAAACAAGTGAAAACAAAAGATGTGTTTTTCATTTACAATCAACCAATGAGAGAAGATTATTTTTGTTTTCACCTACTCTAAAAGAAAAAAATAGAAATTTAGAAAGCATTTGTAGACTTGAGAATTCATGTTCATGGGTTATGCATCAATGTTATAAATGTAAATTGAACTTTTAAATGCAAAAAAAAGAATTGTGCAGTATGTAGGTAATTAAAGAGTGTACACATTTTGTCCAATAAGCAGGGCCTATTCTTACAGAATTTACAAGTCAATTATCCAAATCCAAAATTCTATTTTAACAGAATTTACAAGTCAATTATCCAAATCCAAAATTCAAAGTAATTCACAATTGGATTTAACAATCAACCCCCAGCTAAACAAAGCTAAGCAATGCAAAAAAAAAAAAAAAATTACAATTGACCCCTTCTGACATCCATACACCCCAAAAGAATGACAATATTGAAACATCATATTCATATCTTGCTTCTAATATTCTTATATCTAATTTTCAAAACTCTGAAAAAAAAAAAACTGTTTCTACATCAATAACCGGATAATAGCCAGACCAACTGCAGATAATGAAACCAAGGTGCCAACGCAATACTTGATAACCTCATATTTAGCAGCCTCCAATTTAGCTCTTAGACCATGAATTTCCTGAAAAGAATGCCATTTTGAAAATAAAAATTTATAAGCAAACAATACATATAATTATATATATAAGTTCATTTTCACTCACTCCATCAAGCTTATTAGTGAGGTTGGCTGTTTCACTGCATTGCTTTGTAAGCTCATCACGCAATCGCCTGCATTAGTCAGCCAAATAAAAATATATAAAAAAAAGAACCAATTTTGAAGCCCACACTTCTTTTGAAATATTATTTAAAACAAGTGAACAAGTTCGTGAACAAGCTCTCAAGTGACGCTATTCTAACTCGTTCATGAAAAATATTGTTTAAATGTTTATTTTTATGCTCGACGATCATTGTTTAATATGTTTTTTTATTTTTCTCAACAAGCTGCTCATATAGAGCTTAAGTGAGGCTCAATTAAAACTCAATGAGGGCTTGTTTATTTTATTAAGCAAGCTGTTCATAAATAAGCTTGATAAGGCTGTATGTAAACCGAGCTCAAATTGAGCGAGCTCGAGTCAAGCTCAAACATGGTACTTATAAACGAGTTTGAACCCGAACAGAGTCCTAAAACCTATAAATGAGCTCAAAACAAGATCAAATAAGTTAGTAATGAATGAGCTCGAGCCAACAACATCTGCTTGGCTCGCTTGGTTCATTTGTAGACCTACAAGAAAAAAAAAAGGATGTCTATTTTTTATTATCAAGTTTTATCTGTCAGGAAACATTAAAGCATAAATTTTTCCCCGATTTAAGATGAGCACACAACTTTGTTAGGTCGATTTTCTCTTATTTTGTTTATCCAAAAGTAACTTGTGTGAACAATATGCATTGAAAATTCCAATCACATACGTGTAGTCCTTCGTTACTATAAGAGCACAAAGAACAAATTTATATGATAGAACGATGTTTTATTTCACGCAGCATAACACCACACATCCACAACACAGAACTACCAAATAAAATGATGATAAGTTTGCAAAGGATTATATGAGTAAAAGAAAATCATATTTTACTAAATTAGAAATAAAATAAACGAAGATTTACATACATGCCACCCAATTCTTGTGTACTTACATATCTAGCATCTAAACTCCAATTTTCACATTAATTAAAAGGAGCATTTCGCTTTCTAAAAGTTAAATAGTGTTATTTTTGTCTGTGATATGAAAGATTTAAGTGATAAAAAATGTAAAAAGAACGTTTTAGTGTTAGATATGTAAATACATAGGAATTAGGTGGCATATATGTAAATGCCTATAAAAAAAAATTCAAAGTACTCAGTTACACATACCCTCTTTCAAGGTTTAGATCTAAGCGTTGTCCTGAAGTAACCTTGTCAATCTCATACCTGTTGAAGATGGATCATAAATAGAAGGTATGATCAGGCAAAACAGTTCAGAGAATAAATTCAAGTTTAAGGAAAAAAAAAAAAAAAAAAAAAAACCAAACTAAGCTCGCCACGCATCTTTTCGATGTCCACCTTGAGCTTTTCGGTTTCACGCTGGAGTAATGAAAAATGGCGCTCCTATACAAAGTGAGAATAATTAATAATTAGATATGAAAAAAAGAATGTCTGAGTGAAAGTTTACAACTAATCCTGAAAGCCAAAAAACAAACAAACGAACAAAAAGTAGCTTGATAACATACAAAGTAAGAATGAACACAAAATTATATTGCAAACTGTTCGCAGGCTTCACGCACCCGAGTTCTGATATAGGAAACACTTAATTTGATATAAAAAATAGAAGGGTCCAAACAAAATAATGTGCTAGGATTAATGTTCCAAAAAATAATGTGCTAGGATTAATGTTCCAAAAGGCCACTACAATATCAACCTAAAGCATATACAAAATATGAATGGGAAGCACAAGTTGTTTTTAATTCAGCAAAGTTTTTGTTCAGGAAAAAGATTATATACTCCTTTTTTTTGGCATTTTATATTGACATTACAACGGTCATATTGACAAAATCATAACTTATGATTAAGATTAATGTAGCATGTTCTTATAGTTAAACACACTTGATTAAATATTGAAATATAATTGTAGTTAAGCTAATGTTAATTTTTTTTGTTATTGGTCCTTCAATATTTTAAGTGATGCATATCTATTATAATTTTATTATGTGAATGAAGATATTGACATGAGTTGTTTTGATTTTACCTTTTAAATTGCTAATTTATAAGAATATCGTGCACATGCCATGTTGTGACCTGCTTGTTTATATTTTGTCGAATCTTCATATTCATGTTGTCTATTTCTAGAATTAGTTTTATGCTTCATAGCTATTAAAAGAGAAAATTTTGAATCTCAAAATTGTTTTAACTGAATAGAAGAGAAATTAACTCGTTTAAATGTGATGAATTCAGGGTCAGCTAATCAGGTTAAAATGATTCTATACAAAAAAATTCAGAAAAGAATAAATTACTTCGGTTCAAATTTTAACTATACTCACCCATCAGTGGAGACGTGCACCTGATAAAAAGTCGGAAGCTAGCTCGTTTATTATTCATTCCATTTAAATAAGAAATTGAAATTTTTGAACATTTTTTTTAACCTCACAAGTTAAATGAAACAAAATTGAAACAAACAAATTATTTGTTGTTCAACAAGAAACATGTTAAAGTTTTGACAAATCATTTGTTGTTCAACAAGAAACATGTTAAAGTTTTGATATTAGATTCGATAATGGATGCTATATTGCATAATTATTTTTTAAAATCCAACTTATTTAAATACTTATTTAATACTGACACATTTTATACTTATTTATAAGATTAGGTTACTTTCTACTCTTTTTTAAATTTTTGACATATCATTTGTAATTGTCACTTTCAATCTCCATAGTTTGTTCGTTCGAGGTCATTAAAGTTGGGAAAACATAAACATGTGTTAGGATTACACTAAAAATCAAAGCATTTGAAGGTGAACATATCTCTCCTCCAGTCTATGGGACAGTGAACACTATTCGTGAGTGCTCAACTTAGTCCTCAATGCATCTTCTATGATACACATCCATCAGCCCATCACAACCCACATCCCACATCCCACATGTCCATGTTTTTAATCCTACTATTTTAGACATTGTAATGGCCCTCAAACCTCTGAAATTTCTCCATTCTCAGTTCCTTCTATTCATACTATCATCATGTTTAGTTGAAGCTTGTTTAACTTATGACAAATAGTACGATACTATCTCCAAATTTATTAAATTGCGTGATTATTTAGACAGCTAAATTTATTTGTTCATATGATAAAATACATGAAAATTCATTTAATAATCATTTGTTTACGAGTTTGACTATTAACTCATTTAAGTACTCGTCCGATTAATCTTGGCAACCCAAGTACAAAGCAAGCTCAATTATTAATTGTTCTAAACAAATCAAGAATGAGCATATACATGAAAGCTTGGTTCAAGCACATGCCAAACATGAACGACTTGATATATAGGGGCATTTGCATGCATGCCACCAGATTTCTATGCTTTTAAATAGTTAACACCTGTATTTTAATTTTCATATATATACCACTCAAATCTTTCACATCACGTTAAAATACCACCATTTTAACTTTTAAAAAGATAAATACACATATTCATGCATAGATAAGTAATATGTATGTAAAAGTTGAAGTTTAGGTGTTACATATGTAAATACATAAGAATTGAGTGGTATGTAAGCAAATCTTCCTATTAAATAGCCAAGCAAAGCCCCATGGTACGCTTGACTCGATTATAGCCATATGCCTTGGCCAATAAATTTGAAAGCAAAAATTCCCAGGACAAGAGGATTGCTTGTCCATCATGATTTGGACCTACCAAATAACAATCAACAACATTCACCGCGCTACTTCAGTTTATATAAACTCATTAGAATCACAATCTGAATTTACATTTGTTATCATGAAATTGTACTCCATTCAATGGAAATGATAAAAGTCCAGGGTGAATCATAAATCAAAATATATAAATCTTTTGAAAATCTTTATTCCTCATATATGTGAAACTTCAAACAAATTGATCTATGGATCTCATCCTCACCGTATTCCAATCCATTTCCCGTTTATCTATATAAAACTAATTTGTTTTTTCTTTCCCATAATCGCATCTTAATCCAAATTTGTTTTTTCTTTCCCATAATCGCATCTTAATCGTTATGTAATCTTCCAAATAACTTAAAGTCTAAGCTGTGCATCAAAGAAAAGGAGGTTTTAGATCATCATTAAAAGCCATGCATCAAAGTTGATCTCATTTCGATAATAAAAGTTTGGGGTAGGAATTTGATCATCATTAGAGCAAATCATTCATCATTTTAGTTGAACATGGATATTTGATTATGAGGAAAATACGTCAAAATAGTTAAAAGATAATCCTGCACATCCCCAACTCCATAACGGGCAAAATAACCAAGCTTGAAAATTTCATGGCCAAAACAAAAGTCAAAACACGTCTATAAGAAACATTCCAAGATCATAAACAATGAAGAATTCTTGAGCTAAGCGAGAAAAAGTTGAAACCTATAAATTCACTAATTTGAGTAGTTAAACAAATCTTAACGATACTGGAATTAACTTAACAGTGATAGAAGACTAAAATATCATTATTGAATTCAAAAACAGAAATAGAAATAGCAACAGACGCAACTAGGGGAGGGGATGGTTGGTGAGGGAATGAGAAGTGGAAAATAGTGGTTGGAAAGCAGAAATAGCATGGAGACTGTTTCCTAGGTTCCGTAAAGCAAACAAGCTGCCACAATCGATGTGAAAGGGTTGTTCAGATCAGCAACAACCAAGGAGTGGCTGGGAAAGCTGGAACAGCAGTGGGCTGCTGTCCCGTGGCCATTGGGATGAAGTAAAACTGGAGCCGGTTTCGGGGAGTGGCAACAAGTAGGCTGCGGCGGTACAACAAGAAAATAGCAGGTGTGCTGTTATCGGATGGCAGCAACATTATGGAAGGTTGGGAAGCAGTCTAAACAGCGAGGCAAGCGGGGGAACAGTGGCGGTAGTGAAGAGATGGATGCGTGGGCAAGGCAAGTCGAGATAACTACCCCTCCGGACCGAGATACAGCGAGAGCACCACTCGGCCCTTAGCAGCGAAAAACCACCTCGGAACAAAATATAGTCGGAGCACCACTCGACCTTGGATACAACCCTAGAAGAGAAAAACTGAGACGCTGATGGGTGTCCTAACAAAAACACAAGCAAAAACTAACCCTTTAAATTCTAATACAACACATATATGAAAAAAAGACTATAAAGAAAGGAAACAAAAGCTGAAAATATGCTAAAAAATAAAATATAACATAAAAAAAGCAATTCGGCAATGTGAACCCGCGTCAGCACAAGCCGCGGATCGTGGTATTCAAAACCGCGATAATGTTACTGCAATAACTTGCGCTCTGCATTAGGTCGGCCTCATTGAAGGTGATGGGTACATTGTAATCTACCGGTAAGTCGAGCCTATAAGTGTTGTTATGCTAAAGTATGTCCTGATAGAATAAATACTCATCCTATTTGGCACAACATGAGTTGTAGTTGCATGAGGATGAATATCTACACAAACTAAGCCTTGAGCAATCAAATCTGTAATTGATTTTTTTCACTCGTACTCATCTGAGTGTATATGGTAAACAAGTATGTAAGGAGAGGTATCTTCTTCTCTGGTAAGACCTAAATCCCATTATAGGATGTCATTCCCCAAAAAGATCTTAAGGTGATTTCCCACATTGTAGTTCATCCATCCGGTCCGATCATCTGTCGGTAGGTACACTGCTGAACTAATTGTACTACTCAGATGACACTATGTAACACAAAAGAGTCTCATCCTTGACATATTGGACCTCTCTCAGTATGGGCAACTCAGAAAGTAGACAATATACCTGAAAAGTCTGAAATCCTCTTACCTAAGGTTGCTCAGTGTCTAGTATCGGTTCCTCAAACTCATGACTCTTTTGGATTTCCAATGTCAGCCATGTTGACGCTCCTCTCAATTCCTACAAAATGATAGTTCGAGAGATCACAATTTCATACTCTACAAAAATGCAATTACCTTGGACTCACTCCCTTGTATAATAACTACAAAATGCAATTACCTTGGACTCACTCCCTTGTATAATAACTACTATTAATTCAGTTGGAGTAGCTCTCATGGGGTCAACTGGAATCGTCGGTGTCTCTACCTCGTTGGTTGGAAGTTGAGAATCCTCTCTAAAAACTTCATCTTTTCCTGGTTTAATATTTATTTTTTCAGTTACTCCCTGATAAGTGAAGAAAATATTCTCTTGTTTGTGCATTTTGATTCCATATGCTCGAATTATGACACTTGAAACACTTCCTGACTGGGACAAATTTGGGAATGCTGGTTGGCTCCACCTATTCTCCATTCAGAATTAGTTTCTCCCCATGTAGAGTTGGCTTGAATGCTCTATTGGGTGGACTCTTGTTGCACGATCATGGGGTTAGACTCTACATGTGAAGTGTGGTGGTCATTTGATAATGTTGTCCCTTCACTTTTGAAATTAGGGTTTGCACATCCAGACTGCTATGAAGTGATAGGTACGGGCGCTGCATCTCCCATTTCAACTTGGACAAAGTTGTGATTTTATCTTTTCTCACATGATGGCGCGCGCTTCAAATTTTCCCACCAAAATAACGTACGTTTATTTACTTGCTAGCAGCTCGTTTCATTATTTTATCCCGTAGGATGTTTTGTACTTAAAAAAAAAATTCACGATATAGAGCCACTCGATGAACTCGTTTGAATCTACGTTGTCGTCAAAATGTGGCAAATCCACAATTACTTCAAATTTCTGATTTCTTAGATGTTTCTGGTCAAATCTTCGGGGTAGAGGTTCTTCATTCTTGAAATCTACATGGTGAAAGAGAATTGCTCCATTCCTTCAATCTAGCTAGTTACCGTTGTAGCAATGGGTGACCCATCGAATTGCCTCCTTTTGAATACGACAAACTCTATTGCAGTCGAAAGATTTCACGCTACACATCAATCATAGAAGGTTCCTGGAATCCCCTTTGTGGATTTCTCACAAACGGTGTCGTAGCATTTCCTCCCATTCAGGTCTTTGACAATTATCTCTTTGGTGGCGTGATTAGGGTTTGGGAGTGGGTAAGTGAAAGGAGGTGTGTAGGGGTGATGTAGGGTGGGGAAGAAAATTTTTGGGTGGCCGGTTTGAAAAATCAGCAAAACAAAAGATCTTTGTGTTGAGGTGGGAATTGGGCATTGGTGGATGCTAGAAACCCAAGAATATGATTAGGGTTAGGCTAGCTCTGATACCAAATGATACTCGAATTAACCCAACAAATGATAGGAAAACCAAATATTATTGCTAAATTCAAAAAAAAAGAAATACAATTACACAAACAGAAATAAAAATAGAAATAGACATGATACAAACACAACTAAAATTGTATCCCAAGAGTGGCGCTGGTAGGTAAATGGTGAGTGGTTAAAAAAGATGGTTGACAAGCAAAAACAACAAGGAAAGAGCTTCCCAGGTTCTAGATAACAAATAAGCTGCCAGAATTGATGTAGGAGTGTCGTTCAGATCAGCAACCAAGGAACGGGTGGTGCAATGTGGCGACAACAAGAGAGAAGGGAAGGAGCGGCTGGGAAGGCAGGCATAACAATAGGTCGTTGTCCCGGAGAATTGGGATGAAGTATAATAGTATCTGGAGCGGGTTTCGGGGAGTGGCAGCGAGTAGGGGGCAGCGGGCAACAAGAAAACAAAAGGTGTGTTTTTTTCCCAGATGGTTGCAGCGATATGGATAGCTGGACAACGGCCAAAACAGCAGGCCAAGGAGGGAACGGTGATGATAGTAAAGAGCTGGATGTGTGGGCAAGGAAAGTCGGAGATAACTACCCTCGGGAATGAGATATAGCCAAACACCACTCACCCTTGGATGCAACCCTAGAGGAGGAAAATCTGGACGCTGACAATTGTCCTGACAGAAACAAAAGCGAAAAACTGACCCTCCAAACACTAATATAACACATATATTGAAAACGACAAAAAGAAAGGAAACAAAAACTGAAAATTTGCTAAAAAAAATAAAAATAAAAATAAAAAATGCAAATCGCCAATGCGAATCTGCGTAGGCAAAATCCGCGGATAGCGGAATTCACAGAACCACAATAACTTGTACCCTGCGTCACTTAATCATACGAAACAAAGTAAAAAAGGGAATTAAAAAAAAACTATTTGCAAGCTGAAAATAATTAATAATCAAACAACAACTAGGCCAGGAATATGTTACGCCGGTCCAGAAGGGATAGGATGGGGCCCAAATGGCTTAGCCAAGCCGGCCGACTACCTGAGAAGAGTTTAGCCCTAAGTGGGGCCCGTCAATCTAATAATCATGTATGTAGGGAGCGGAATTAAGGGGGGTTTGGGGGAAAATTTTGAATGTGTTTTATTAGAGCTAGTCACCTAGGGTTTGAGTTATGTTTTGATTCCTACAATTTATTCCTTTTGTCTTTTTATTCCTAGAAGTGTCTAGGATTTGTGGAGAGATGATCTACCTCTAGAATTATAGATCATCCCTTGTATCTTGTTTGTTTGCTTTTGTATTAATAAAATTAGTCCTAATTTGAAATTTTCCACCTAATGCTTGAAAATTATTTGTTGATTTTGGCTCCGGTTCATGTCAAATTGCTACCTGAGCAAGATCATAGAGAGATGATAGCAAGGAAAGTGAATGCTTTGGAAAAAGATTGGAAGGCGAAGTAGAGCAATTTAAATTCAGGATAGACCAAAAATTTCTCCATTGAAAATTGAGTCGAGAGCTTGGAAAAGATGATGAGGTGGCTTATTGAGATGCATTCAAGACCACATCGATGGACCAATTTGCAAACACTAACCAAGCGTTGACCGAAGAATTCTTGGCAAAATCAAAAGGGAGAGAGATCAGAAGAGATGAACATGAGGAGGAAAGCAAACACCATGAAAAAACCCCTTCTAGGGCTCTAATGGGGGTGAATTAGAAATTTTTTATGGAGAGAGTTGGGCTGAAACATGGAGAAGGGGTTATGCAAGGGGTGTAGAGGAGCACAAAGAAGGAAAAAGAGAAGCCATGATGGGGTATGGCTATGATCGAAAGAGGGACTTTTACTCTAGATATGTGGGGGGACACCAAAGGGAGAAGAAATTGGGATGTAGATTCTAGAGTTAGGAAGTTGAAGATGGTAATCTTCGAGAGAAAATACACACATGGGTGGGTGTACTATGAAAAGCGATATTTCACAATGAATGGGCTACAAGGGGAAAGAGCTCATGACGACAAAATTATGTTTGGAGGGGAAGACCCTAGCATGGTTTGAGTGGAGGGATGTTATTACCTAATCTGCTTGTGGGAGGAATTTACAGATTGCTTATTAAAATGTTTCCAAGTCATTCGGGAATGAGACTTACACGAGTAATTTTTTGCTTTAACTCAGGAGGGGGTTATTATGGAATATAGGGAGAGATTTGAGTTATTATTGAGACGACGGGGGAAGATTTATAAAGTAGTATTGGAGAAAATTTTCATTAAGGATCTAAAGCCCAACGTAAGTGCAGCGCAATGATTGCTGAGACAGCGAGAATCAGAGGAGAAGATGGAGCTAGCCCAGATGGTGGAAGACAAGAACCAAATGGAGAAGGCCGACAAAAAAAACACACACAAAGATTCCACAAGAGCACCTCGACAACTACGACACTGATGACCTAGACGATGTCATTTCAGAAGGTGTCGAAGGAGATGAACATGGGGGTCTGTCCAAGGGTTAACTTCAAGGGCCTCACAGGGGCAGAGGTGCGGGAAAAAAGAGCAAAGAGATTATATTTTCGATGCAATGAGAAATGAGCACTAGGCTACCAGTGCAAGGATCGCATGCTCCAAGTCCTTGCAGTTCGTGATGGGGAGGAGGCCATTATTGAGGAGTTGGAGGAAGTTGTGGAGAGAGAGGAGCATTAGAATTGGATGTAGCAAATGTGTCCCTCAACTCAGTATTGGGATTTATTCCAAATCACATCATGAAGGTGAAGGGACAAATCAAGGAGTAGCCAATAGTGGTGTTGGTGGATAGTGAGGCCACCCGCAACTTTATCTCAAATCAGGTTTTGGATTCGTTGTGGTTGAAGTTGGTACATATAGGAAAGCTTTGGGGTCATGATTGGGATAGGTAGGGTGAAAAAAAGTCGATGGAAATACAAGGGATTGGTATCGATACTACAAGGCCTTCAAGTAGTACAAGAATTCCTTTCCTCGAACTTGCAAAGTACTGATGTGATTTTCGGAAATGGAAATCCCTTACTATGGAAAGTGGGGTGGATGGGAGAAAGATGGTGCTGACAGGGAATGCTAACTTGTGAAGAATCATGGTCTCGGTCAAGATGATATGAGTAGGGTTGGACTGTTTGGTGGAGTTGCAGAGTGTAGAGAAGAAACAGAACCCTGATTTAGTAGAGTCCCGAGTGTGTTCAGCAGCTTCTGCAGCAATTCTCCAACATCATTCAACAGCCTAGCAGGTTAACACCGTCGAGGGAGCACGACCATGTCATTACATTGAGGGAAGTTGTTCCTCTTATCAGTGTCAGATCGTACCACTATCCTCAAATTCAGAATGATGAAATAAAGAGGTTGATGAAAGGATTATCAGGCCCAGTGTGCATCTTTTTCCAGTCAAATTCTATTGGTGAAGAAAAAGAATGGTAATTGAAGATTATGTTCGGACTACAAGTCCCTAAATAACAATTCTATTGGTGATGGTAGTTGAAGATTATGTTCGGACTACAAGTCCCTAAATAAGGAAGTGTACTAGAAAAGTTCCTATTTCCGGGATTAAAAAAGTGTTATATGAACTTTATGGAGCAGTTATCTTCTTGGTAAAAGATCTAAAGTCAGGGGGATACCATCAAAAAATGGTGAATCCAGCTGATGTGCACAAGACACTATAAAGACTTATGAAGGACATTACGAGTTTTTGGTGATATCGTTTGACCTTACCAACGCTCCAGCCACTTTTCAATCTCTCATGAACATGGTTTTTTAGCCTTACCTCATGAAGTATTTTTCTGATATTTTTTTATGAAATCCTAATCTACAGTCTTACAGAGTCAGAGCATATGAGACACATGAGGACAATATTGGAGACATTGAGAAGGCATCAATTGTATGCCAACTTAAATAAATGCTTATTTGGTGGAATACCTAGGGCATGTGGTGACCAGGATGGAGGCGGCAACAGAGTAATCCACGTAAGATGCTAGTCCATGGACTAGCCTTAGAAGAGGAGCTTGAAGGAGTTGAGATGATTCTTAAGTCTCAACAGATGTTACCAAAAATTTGTGAGAGAGTATAGCATGATTGCATGGTCGCTAACACAGCAGCTGAAGAAATACAACTCCAAGTGGCTGGAAGGAGCGACATGGGCCTTTGAATAGCTTAAGAGAGAAATGACCAACATTCTGACATTAGCAGTTACAAACTTTAGTAGATCATTTGTGGTAGGGACACATGTCTGGACTGGGGGCAGTACTCATGTAGTACCATCGACCTATTGCCTAATTTCAGCTAGGTGCTCATTGTTAGTGTGAGGCTCAAGTTTGCACACGAGCAAAAATTGATAACTATTGTCTTAGTCATTCAGAATTGGCATCTGTATTTGTTTGGGCGACAATTTATAGTCAAGGCATACCAGAGGAACTTGAAATATTTGTTGGAGCAAAATATTTGTTGGGGCGACAATTTATAGTCATACCAGAGGAACTTGAAATATTTGTTGGAGCAAAGAATGGTGAATGAAGAGCATCAAAGTTGGCTGTCTAAGTTTATTGAATATGATTTTAAGATCCAATATCACCTAGGAGTGGAGAATAAGACTGTGGATGCAATATCGAGTAAGGTGGAGGAGCCCCAACAGACAGCTTTATCAATACCCCTACTCTTAGATTGGGGAGGCATGAGGCAAGAGAGTGAACATGATGAAGAGCTAAGGAAGATTAAGATAGAGTTGCCACAGGATCAAAACAATCATCCAGGATATGTAGTGAGGGGACAACAACTACTCTATCAAGGACAATTCGTGTTATCGAAAACATCAGAGTACATCCCCAAACTATTGTAGGAGTTTCACAGCAGCGCCATTGGAGGCACTTAGAGGTACAAAAAACGTACCGTTGATTGTCGGCAAAGCTATATTGAGAAGAAATGCGCAGAGATGTAGAGGACATGATGGCGACAAACAATGTGTGCCAAGGACACAATTATTTGATTATGATGCCATGAGAGATATTGTAATCTCGAGTTTTACCTAAGAAGGTTTTGGAGAAAGTGACAATGAATTTTATAGACAAGAAATGGATTTACTGTGATGTTGGTGGTAGTGGATCGTTTGAGCAAATATGCACACTTCATTCCATTATGACACCCATACATTATTGTCTCAGTCGCTACTTTGTTCATACATAAAGTTGTTTGTTTGCATGGTGTTCTAAAATCCATTGTAACATACCTGAAAATAATGTTATTCAACCATTTCTGGAAGGAACTGTTCATATTACAAGAGACAATCCTAAAGAGTACATATAATCCCCAGACGGATGGCCAGACGGAAGTGTTCATCAAGAGTGTGGAGACGTACCAACATTATTTTGTATTAGAAACGTTGAAACTTTCGGTAAGATGTATTTCTTAGCCTGAGTATTGGTACAACACTTTATACTATACTGCAACACAGACCACTCCCTTCAGGATTTTGTATGAGCGAGATCTACCTCACTTCATACCTTAAGGGCATAGCGCTACGCCAATATCCAGTTTAGACCAAGACTTGGAGGAGAGGTATAGGATATTGGCAAAGCTCAAAGGACGTCATCTGAGTGCCCAATAGATCATGAAGAGAAAGTCTGGTGGCAAAGAAAAGAGATACAATTTGAGTATAAGGATAAGATTTATTTGAAGATGGGACCTTACCGACAAAAGACACTAGCCAGGAGGAGCAAGAAACTTTTCCCATGATATTTTGGACCCTATGAGATTGTGGCAAGCATTGGAACAGTTGCATATTGTCTGAAGTTACCACCAACATCATCATCGATCAAATATTTCATGTATCACAACAGAGGCATGCTATCAAAGACCACAAAGCCTTGTCTTCACCACTACCAATGTTGACAAAGGACATGGTGGTAGTTTTAAAATTTTTGGAAATAAAAGAGGTGCGTTGAGTGACTGGGCAAAGAAGGTGTTGATTAAGTAAGAAAATATATCAAATCATGAAACAACGTGAGAGCCTTATGAAGTGATCCAAAACCAATTTTCATCATTCTATCTTTAGGACAAGCTAGTCTGGGAGGGACCAACTAGTAAGTTGGTCCAAGAGGGACCAACTGGGACCTAACTGACCCAGCCAAGCCGATCGGTTTCCTAGGAAGAGTCTAGCCCCCCGGGTGAGGCCAGTCAGCCCAATAATCACATAAGCAAAGAGAGGAATTAAGGGAGCATTTGGGGGAATTTTATTAAGGCTAGTCATATAGGATTTGGGTTATGTTTTGATTCACACAGTTTCTCCCTTTTGTCTTTTTGTTTCTTGCGGAGTTAAAAGTTTTTGGAGAGACAATCTACCTCTCAAATTGTATATCTTACCTTGTATATTGTTTGTTTGCTTTGGTATTAATCAAATTAGCCATAATTTGAATTTTCCCACCTAATACTTGCAATTTTTTTTGTGCTAATATTGGCTCTGGTTCGTATCAAAACATGCAATAGAATATAAGGTATGTAAAAGTATAAATTTCTTTAGTTTCAAAACAATGACAATATGTTTGGTTTAGATATGTATGACTTGTTCCCAAAACACGAGCATATGAACTCATTTTTTACCAAAAATTTTGGCAAGCATATAGTTTTTCTTGGTGAATGCCATACAATTAGAGTTTTACTGAAAGGATTGCATTTTTAACCATGAAATATTCAAGACACTTTCCCCAATCAAAATAAATGATGAAATTATATAAGGAATGATTGACCAGGTCTCTTTCATCTAACAGGAGTACCACTCAGGTTAAAAAATGTTTTCTAAAGACGTTCAATAAATCCCGTCAGTCTCATTCTAGCACCACACTTAGAGTAAATGAGCCAACCCGACTCTTAAGCCGATCTGGACTTGGCTCAATAAGTGGATCGTAAATTGAACTTGATAAGCTAACAAGCCAAGCTCGAGCTAGCCCCAACTCAACTTGTTGGCTCATGAGTGGTTCTTTTAAAAAATAAATGTTATAAAATATACTCAAAATAAATTAAAATTTAAGTATTTATTGATAAATTATTAAAATATATTTTTAAAATGATATTTTATATTTTATATCAACTGATCTATTATTAATTCTCTTCTAAAACTTCATTATATTTGCCATTTTATAATAACACTAGCTTGATTTAATATTATTTTCTTTTTTTCATATTAAGCATGCCAGCTCAAACTCATAAAATTAAGCTTGAGTTTGAGCTCAATTAATTAATCAAGCTCAAGCTCAAGCTGAGGGCGACTAAAGCTCGAAATGTGCCTACCCACACAATGAGCCGGCTCAAACCCATAGAATTAAGCTTGAGCTTGAGCTCAATTAATTAATAGCTCAAGAGCTCAAGCTGCGGGCAACTAAAGCTCAACTTGAGCCTACCCGCACCACTGTAAAAGTATTTTCAGGAAAAAATAGCAGCACCCATGAAAGTAAACTGTGAACCAAGATTCTAGCAAGGATATTTGGCCCTTAAAAAAAGTTGGAGCATCCAAAAAAAAATTTGATTAATGTCAACAAAATCTTCACTGTACTAGTGAAGTGATAATTAGATCATTTTTATCAAAGGATTCAATTTAATCAGGATGTGAATGCACTAGAAAATCTGATAATCATTCAAGCCAGTGACAGCACATCTAGATTTAAATAGAAACCGGAACCTCAAAGAGATTTTGAAGGATCCAAGAAAAGTGCGAGAAATCAAACACTTGCATAAAAGAGTGTATATCACGGAAAATATTTGGAAAGGCCAGATTGCCAAATAGAAATTTTTTGGATAAAACAACAAAACTGATGGCCTCAAGAACCCTAAAAGTTCTGATATGAAAAAAATGGAAATCAGTCAGATCAGTACATAGAGAAATGAGCCTAACAGGAAAAAAGAAGTCAGGCCTCTTTGACTGGTGCCGTTCGCAATTGCGTCGAGACAATCAACAACTCCATTGATCGGCTGCAGAGATCGGTTAAAAAGATGGAGCTAATGGGGCAATACTAAAGCATATCCTTCAGTTGGCATCTGAATAATCGTTCGCAATTGCGTCGAGACAGTCAACAACTCCATTGATCGGCTGTAGAGATCGTTTAAAAAGATGGAGCTAATGGGGCGATACTAAAGCATATCCTTCAGTTGGCATCTGAATAACGTTCAGACGTGGGTGAGAGCCGGCTTACAGATCAGAGCACATGTCTCGATAGCCTCTCGCAGGACAAAGCTGCGGCAGGTGTACCGCGCTGCGGCAGATGTACGGCCGGAGATCCGCCGCCATGTTGTGCACGTCTCTCGGCTTACCAGCAATGCTCTCACGCTTATCAACTGCCTTGATCCCAAAAACTGATTCATTCATCTGGAACTATGGAATTAGGGCTCTTTATGAAAAGTTTGTTGCTCTTCTCATGAAGAACAAGGTAGAAAAGAAGAATTATGTCTTGAAGGAGATGTAACTTATTCTGAAGTGCAAAATTCATTCATTATGGAAGCAAGGATTCTTGGGTTGAAAATGGTTGTTATGTTTGTATCATTATTCGTCTGATTCGAATCTTCTATGTTAGGCATAACTGCTTCTGTGGCATCTTCGACTGCTTCTTACGCTTCACTTCGTCCGCTTAAGCCTCGACTTTGGCACTTTTGGGCTTCGACACTCTCAGACTTCGTTCTTTCGGGCTTCAGCATTTTCAGTCTTCGACACTTTTGGGCTTTGACATTGTTGGGCTTCGGCACTTTTAAGCTTCGGCACTCTGGGGCTTCGACACTCTTGGGCTTCAGCCCTCTCACGCTTCGGCTTTTCGGGATTCGACATTTTTGGGTTTCAACACTCTTGGGCTTCGGCCCTCTTGGGCTTCGGCACTCTCAGGCTTCGACCTTTCGGGCTTCGGCATTTTTGGGCTTCGACACTTTTGGGTTTCGGCATTCATAAGCTTCAAGCATTTTCTGGCATCGGCACTCACGGCTTGAGGATTTTTTGTCCCAACAATATTATCAGCTTCTTGTTGGCAAATTGATGCTTCCTGATCAGTTAACATCAATTTGAGAGGGGGTGCAAATCAAGAAGAATGAAAATCAAGCAGCTAAATTAAGAGTTTTCTATAATTAGAAGGTTCCTTATTTCTAATATCTTTATTATGATATATTTCTCTTTTAGCTAAATATTTAGATTAGGAATATGTATTATTAAGCTGCCTAAAATAGATTATATGCACTTTATTTTGTATCTAAAATAGATTTTAAGATGGGTATTTAATGGAATGAAAGCAAAGGGAAAAGGAATCGAGCCTACTAAGAATTCAACCTATTTTTCTCAAAACTTTGACAACCTGAAGCCAATTTTAAGTTGCCTCCAACATAATATTTAGGACAAAAATTTCAAACAAGAATATTTTTTATCAGCCACACTATGGTGATGTGCGGGTACATCAACACCTCCCTGAGCGGCGATAAGGCCTCATACATGGTTATGCTCCTTTTAATAGAGAAATAAAAGGCAATTTTTTTAATACAGAAAGCATCCTTTAAATCATTCTTGTAATAAATCACGCGAGTTATGAATCTCACAATTCAAATGACCCTTCTTTAATCTTGCACAAGCTAACATGTGCAGCTTCAATCCCCAACTTTAGACGGTTAATTTTCTTCACAGACTGTTTTTTCAAATTATTTTTTATCAAAAAAACAGGTCAAAAACGTGCAAACCAATAAAGTTTGGAGGAATTTCATTAGCTCATGAGTAGAGAACAGTTTGCACAATGAATTACAAAGAGAGGAAGGGAGAAACTAAACTATAGTTAGGGTTTAGGGAAGAGGAGAGAGAATGAGAGGAGTTGATTGTGAGTGATTTAAGCTAATTACAATATGATAGAGGAGAGTAGGTACACATGAATAAGCTTAAGAGTTCTAAGATTGAATTAGAAGGCTTGAGTCTAGGGAGTGGTCATAAGTCCCTAGAGCACAGGGGTCAATTTATAGACTCTCAAATTATAAAAAGGTAAGTTTAAAACTTACTACGCATCAATCGTTAAGAACATATCACACACGGGTTTTATAAGCCCATTTTTCTTCATCTAACAATTTTAGTTTCCTGGTGCATATTTCTAAACTATCATTCATAACATAAAAAAGGTCACAACAATATTAACAGTTCCACTCATTAGATGCAGTATTCATGTCATACTATTTCTATATAAAAAGGATTAAGTTTTTCCAACTGAGTTACCTATTTGACTTAACTTTTATGAAATTCTTTACAAAATCATCAATGTGTTATTTGGTTATATTATCATTTATTGAATCAAATTTTAACTCATTAAGTGTATGTTTGAACAAAAACTCCAATAACCTTAAATTAAAAAACAAAAAAAAAATCCAGAAGGATGAATAGTACACTTTAGAATATCCTCAAAACTTTTTTTACTGAAATATAAAAGAATCAGCACAAATGCTATGCCTAACCAACATTTTTGGACGTGAACAGAGATTTGGATAAGGGTAATCAACCCAGCCCCAAATTTGGGCCCATAAGTAAAAGATGCATGAAAAAGTTATTATATAAATATTTTAACATGCTAGTAAGTGATATGTATTCATTCCTAAAAAACTAAGGACGATTCCTAAAATTTAAAAAACTTAGTTCTTTTCGTTTTCATTTTGCACCTTAAATACAGTATTAATGACTTGAATTTAGAGATAAAGAGTTATTTCTGCGCATTCTTAATCATTTTAGATAAGTTTAAATTTAAAATTATTTATCTCTATACTTCTATAAATAGATATTTTTAAGTTATTTTGGAAAGGCATTAAGATTTAAAAAAGTTTTGAAATTAAAAATTTCCTCCAAATCTGGGTCATTTTTATTTTTTACCTTCTCTGATTATTTCTGTAAAAACCTGAAAGGGTTCAACTTGTACTATAGTAACCAACAGTCAAATATCTTGTCACACAAACTCCAGCGCACTCCCAACACCTTCTCCAACAGCTGAATTCCTCTTCTTTTTTGCTTGACACAAGTGCACAAAAATATGGAGACAAATTTCATTTTTACCACTGTCAGCTCATAAAAAATAGAGAAAAACTGAAATCACTCGCTGATTTTGAGGAAAAAAAACGAAGGAGCCAAAGGTATTTGCAAAAAAGAGGAAGGAAAATTGAATTTTTTCTATCAAAATATTGGCTTGAATTTGGGATGCTTTTCAATTTAATTTAATATATCAGTATTAAGTCTCAAAAAATGTTTGTTTGTTTGTTCCCCCACGATGGTGTGGGCAATAATTTATTATTTGGCCCTATTTTTCCTAAACCCTATAAAATCCACTTAGAAGGAATAGCAAATGAATAGAGACAACCTTGCTAGATCTTATTTTCCTGGATTGTTAGGTTAGAAAGTCTACCGGTCAGCCTTGATTGTTGTTACGCGAGTGATACATTTTTACATACTAAACAACCAAGGACAAAATTTGAGATCCCATTGGAAGGAATACAGCACCAATCCTATCCAATAAATATTATGAATTAAAAATTCGCTGATAGTTTGACAGAACTTATATATAAATAAATTTGATTGTTAATTTTCTTCAAATTGGAATTCACACATGTGATGCTACAACAAAGCAACACAAAAATAAAAAATAAAAAAAATAAAAAAAATAAAAAAATAAAACTTCAAATTTATCCTCAATACACTATCCAACATGAAACAGGTTTAGCCTTATTGTACTGACTACCATTTGACAGTATTCCCTATTGCAACCATCAATGTAAATAAATAAATTATTGCTCAACAGCACCTTTGTAGGCATGTGTTGTCATATATGAAGCGAAAGATAGAGAAGCCAAATAAACCTCCACATGTTATGAAAGCTCGCGATATGATTAATCTAGAAACTACGTTAAGACTGAGAAAGTCGGGGAAGACAATCTTAATAACTATTGCTCATATATCAGTACATCGGATCATAAATCCATAATGTACATGCAAGAAATAATAATCAATTATGAAAACAACCCCATTTCAGGCTTTTTTTCGCTAATGTTACCTTCTTTCCTTTATGTCATCACATCACTGAAAGGGCGTTCCTTAAAAAATGTTCCTCCTTTTTAGTTGCCTTTGAATTGCATAACCAAAGCTAATGATAAAAAGTTAATGAAAAGAGAAACAATAATAATAGAAAGGGAAAGGATTTCGAATGCCTAATAAAATAGAATAAAAGGCTACATACCCAAAAAAGGGACAATTACATAAATGGCACTTGAAACATTGCTATTTACTAGCAGCCTCTGGAATTACATCCATATTTCAAATTCTCACTCAAATATAAAAATTCATGATAAAACCCCGCCCATTTTTTTTTCATTTTTATCAAATTCTCAAAGGTTTGATCGTGGCATGTGAAAAAGCATCAGCTCCGGTAGTTCAAAAAAACACATAGGTGCTAGTTCCATAAATAGCAATATTTTGAGAGTAGTTCATATAATTATCCAAAAAAAAAAACTTAGTACTTCAAAGGCTCACACCAAAAAAAAGATACTACCCAATCAATTATAAGTGAATAGCAATCCACATCATATAAGCATTTCACAGCTAATCCATTAGCTTAGCCACATTGGTTAACATAAATTCTAGACATTTGTGTTATATATTAGGAGTACATGCAACAGCAAAATCAGAAAATGAATTGCTCACATCTATCAAATTGATGAACATAATACACAAAGTCATTGTGTCAAGCTATGGCAAAGCTCATATTAGACAACATAATTAAATTAAGGTAAAACTACTAAAAGCAAATCCCTTATAAATTATATTTACACAAATTTCTATTTTGCAAAAGTACTCATAAAAACTTCATAACAAACAAAAGCTATCCCTTGCAACCTAGACAAATTAATGGCACCGAGAATACATATTGATATTATTGTAACGCTTCAATAAGTTTTATTTGCTTCTGCATTGCATAATCACTTCTAATGATACAGCTTTCAGGAGAAACCAAATGTTAGACGGCTTTTGCACCAAAGAAAATCTTTTTGTTTTTAATAAATCAATAATCAAAACACCAAGCACCATCCAATCTATATATCAAACCTGTAAACTCTGTACTTCGGATTTGAATTTGGAGAGGTTGGCATCCTGAGCCATCTCACTCTGCAACCAAAACAACCCTCACCACATCAGTAACAATACATTCCACAACAAAAGCACAAAAAAAAAGAAATAAATGCAACAGCATCAAGCTCTCGCACCATCTTCATTCGCTCATTAGACACAAATGAATTCGACACCTTCTCCAGGCTATCATTCAGAACTTCTTTGATGGCCGCGGTTATGGCTTCCGCCTGATTGGAAGAAATGCCCTGACCCTCAAGTTTCCTCACCTGCCAAACCAACAACATCATCACAACTTCTTCTCACAAGCAGTAGATCAAACACCTACTAGTCAACACACATGCTCCCTAAAATAAGCACATAAAGAACAAAACTAGATGATGAAAGAAAACAAACCATGCAAAGAGTATCCACAATGAAAGCCCGCCTCCCATCCACACTCAACTTAACCCACTCAGACATCTCCCGAACTTGATTGTTCATAAATCCCACCGCCGTTCTTCCTCCACGGCAAGCAACCAACGCTGCTGCCATCCAGCCTCCGCCAAAAAAAAAAGCAGAACCAGAAGTACAAAAAGAAGAAGAATCAACCGCCTGGAATCAAATCTCGGACCATAGAGCACAAGGTCAAATGAGGGCAATTCCGAATCTGATTTGCCTCGTGCAATTTATCGATGGGGGGAGGGGTGTTGGATCACAGAGCGCGTTTCCCTGGTTCTTCTGACTTCGAGGGGTTCTTGCACGAGCAGAGTTATATAAAATTATTTAATATTTAATATATTTAAAATTGTAAATGAAAATTTACATAAATTTTACGTAACTCCTATGTATTTACATATAGAATAGCTAATACATATCATATTTTCTGGGCATGAAAGGGGAAAAATTTGTGCGGTGTTGCGTACATTTTTTAGGTTATACAAGAGGTATAAGGGAGTTATTTCCGTATTATACCCTCTTGCAACCTCTATGTAACCTTCTGTAACATATCTGTAACCTACAAATAAATTCTTAATATATGAAAACAGAAGCGCGGAGCTTATGTAGGTTACAGGTAAATTACAGAATGTTACATGAAAATTATAAGAGGGTATAGCGAGAATATAACTCACTTATACCCTCTGTATAACCTCTAAAACGTACGCAGCATTGCTGCGTACGTCTTACACGCACAATTTTTTCCGCATGAAAGGGTGCAGTTCGATGGTATTTTCAATGTGAAATGAAAGATTTGATGGTGTAAATATTACAAATAAAATTTAGGTGTTGGAGATGTAAATTCATAAAAATTGGGTGATCGATATGTAAATGCACCTAATTATAGATGCAAATTTATTGAAGATTTTAAAATTTACATCACTTCTATTTAAAATTTTCATTTTTCTAATTTATTTTTAAAATTTTTACTATAACAATTATATTCTCTTTAAAAAAAATAAATAAATAAGTCGGTTCTCAAGTATTTTTAATTCATAAAATTTAGATTTAAATTCAAGTTCAAATATTATTAAGTTTGAGAGATGCAAATTCAAAATTTTCTTGATCTTTTTGAATATTTGAATTATGCTTTGAACGTGTTAATAAGTTATCATTTATCAAAAAAGTAATTAATATATTTTATATTGTAAGAAACATAGTAATGTATGATTAGACTAATACCTTTATCAGAGAAAATTAACAACCATGTAAGAAGGGAGTAAATTGAGCTGCTTAAAATTAATATTATTAAAAAAATTCAATTTTGAACGGTCTACCAATCATGCAGTGTGATACTAGAAAACATCCAGAGATATTTGCTTGCAACAGCTGCAGCTGATTGAAAAAGCAATTGTGAAGCTGCTGCTCAAAAAAAAAAAATTTTTTTTGAAAAAGTCAGACTGCAACTTTCTTGCAGCCACCGCAGGTAACCAGTCATGGTTGGAAAACTCAGCTTTTATCTTCAACTTTTCAAAACCACATGCAAAACATAATTTTGTCAAACAAAAAAAACTGTGATGCGGCACCACATCGCCGCCCCAAACAGAGTATAAGGGGGTATTTGGTAATGCTTATTAACATAATTTATTATCGATTTATGAAATCCAACCAAATATAAGAAAGTGCAAGTTCTGTAGTGTACATCAACAAATATGATAGCATGAATCTTGCAAAAATTCAAATGGGTCTCGCTTATGAACACCATAAACAATGTATTTGGATAGTCAAAAGACTGAATAGAAGCACAATCAAATGAATGAATAGAAAACACCTAATCTAAGAGACAGTCATTCATGACCGGCTCCCTCAGTCAATTCCAGAACTCTTCACAAAGATGCCCAAATAGCACGCTGCATAACACATTTCTTATCCTATGAGAAGGCCCCTTATCTAAGGAGAATTGTCTGTCAAATTATGGTGATACACCCTCTGCCTGACGGCCTAAGTTCACCAAAACGATAAGACAACCTCAACTAAAGATTCTAAAAAGAGGGCTGATCGACGAACTTTGAGCCGACCAAATGTCTCTCGGGCAACCAAAAGGTACTAACCTATCGAATGACAAAAATATTGGGTCATTGAATGCCCCTCTTCAAGTAGTTATGAATATGAAATGGTGTTAATGATAGTTATGATTATGAAAGGGTGTCAAAGTCAATTACCTATATAAAAATTTTTCAGAATAACTTGTAGTGTTTCTATCAAAACAATGACAAATATGTAATTTTACACTAGATACCCCTGGGATCTGTAAATAAGGCGTCATTTCCATAAAAAAGGACTATCAAGTTTTATATATCAAGACACTTGTGTTACTGTACATTCTCTTTCTCAATCTTTCTCTTTCTCCCTCTCTTTGTTTAACTTGTTCGTCCTACGCTCTATACCTTGAGTGTGATCCACAAGACATATTTTGATTTAAAATCCTAATAGGTGTGGTGAGGGTGAAATCAAGCCACCAACAAAAAATGAGCACACCTCGGAGAAAGAACACTTTTGGGAGACTCTACAAACATGGAGTACATAAGGGAATTTGTACAACAGTAAATCCATTAACTTGGAGATCAAATAGCCAGACAAATGGTATAATTGCCCCATTTGCTACTCGAGAGAAGGGTGCAAGCTCCCGAGGAGCGAATCCCCAGAGAAAATGAACTCAAACCCTAAGGCTTTCTTGCGGCTCAAAGGGCATAAAGAATTGAAGACTCATAATATCAGGATAGTGTTGGGTCTACGCCATTGGTCAGACAACAGCTTTGAACAAATAGAGGTCTACTATCAGACAAAGAATGCATACTTTCGGCAAATCTCTGATGTTGAGAAATCAAAGAAGTTCAAACTTCCTCCATTAGAATCGTGCAAGGGTCAAAGTGATCTAGCCGACCATATGGTCTCTTTTGAGCTAGATTCTCTGTCTTCTCAAAATATCTGACACACTGAAATGTTGGTTATTCAACACCATATTGAGGGATATGGCCTTCGGGTGATTTAATGGCCTTCTAATGGGGGTAATCACCTCCTTCACATAATTCAAGAGGATGTTCACGATGCAGTTTGTCCGCACTCAAAAGTCTTGTAAAAACTCACAGGCTCTGCGGCACATCAAGAAAGGATAGAACAAGAACCTTCATTTATAGGTTGCTCATTTTCAAAAAGAAATATTGGAAGTGTATGATCTGGAACTTGAAGTAGCACAGGCTGCCCTAGACCAAGGGCAAAGAAGCTAGTAATTTAAATATGCTCTGTGTTTACAACAACCCAATACTTTGGCTTAACTCCTGGAATTAGTCAATCATCAATGGCAGTTGAGGAGTATTTTTACCCGTTTGTTTTCATTCTTTTTCTCTCTTTTTCTAAGAGTTGTTAGTTTTTTTATTGTCATATAATTTCTTTTTCCGAATAAATCTCTCTTCCTGATCATATGGATGATCTAAAGAAAAGATGAATCAGAAAAAACAGGATATACGACAAAGATGGACAAAAAAAAGAATGTCGAGAACTTTCCTAAAGTAAACTTCTACCATACTCACGACGAGTGAGTATATTGGTTTTGAACCCCGCGTAGAGTGGGTTGTCAAAAGGCTTGGTAAGAGATGAACATGGCTTCTCTCATGTCCATTATCGGTCGCACCATGTATAGGCTACCCTAGGAGACTGCCAACTTGTCTGAAATGCAAACCGACAATCAACTTAAGAGACGTACAAGTTTTCTCTTGCAAGTAGTCATTGTGAGCTTCAAGTGATCATTTAGCAAATGTGTGGTAATCACAACAAGGAACCCATGTAATAAAGAGATAATAAAGTGTGTTTTCTTTGTTGCTAAAAAATTAGATTAAAAAGTACATAAGCTTTGAATATCAATTTTTCTCTAAAGTACAATGAGTACATGAAAAGAAAAAAGAACTAAGCATGATATATCTTTAGGTATCACCTGTTAACAAGGGACATTGGGTGAGACATGTCTGCATCAATCAACAAGTAGGCTCCTCCTCTTGAACTTATCATGTCTTTGATGGTAAGTCACAATAGAACGGCGTAGAACCAGCACCAAGACTCCAATTTGAAGTTTTTCATGAGCTTTGGTCATTCAAGCATAGTATAACTCAAGTTTTTGTTAGGCTTGTACCCCCTCAAAAGTACCAAACTCTTTCAACCTGATTTGGATATTATCATCATTGTTAATGTTGTTGCTTAAAACAACTCACAATGAAGGCAATTCAACTTCCAAGGGGAGGATTGCTTCGGACCTAAAAGTTAATGCATAAGGAGTAGAGCTAGTTACCGTATGGTAAGCCCACAAAGCCTCGGAGAGATTTTCGTGTCATTCCTTCTAGTTGGTGTGAAGGATTTTCTTTATCAGGTTTATGAAGGTCTTATTGAAGGCCTTGGCTAAACCATTTGCTTTCGGATAGTATATCGTGGAGTATTGCTAATTGATTTGATGATAATGAGCAAATCAATTTATCTTGATATTTTTGAAGTTTAGTTCATTATCAGAGATAATACGGCGTGGAACACCAAAACAATACACGATATTATTTTTGATAAAGTGCATCACATTTTTAGCCTTAACCTCACTCAGGGGGATGACCCCACCCACTTGGAAAAGTAGTCAGTGCTTGTTAGAATAAATATGTGCTCTTTAAAGGATGGAGGATGGATGAGCTTTAAAATATCAGTTCCCCGACATCTAAGGGTCGTGATGCAACTATAGGATGCAGTGCATTCAGGGGCTGATGAGGTACTAGACTAAATATCTAGCAATGATGGTGTTGCTTGGCATATTCCACACAATCAATTGTCCTTGAAGGCCAATATTATCCCAACCTCTTGATCTTGATTTTCATCCCGCAAAGATTTTCATAAACTTCAATCATGATTTTATAGATTTCGTCCTTTTCAGCACATAACAACCACATTCAGTCGAATGAGCATATGTAAAATGTACCATTCATGATGGTCTATGACAATGCTCTCTTTTGGATTTGATTAGCAAAAGAGCGATTGTGAGCGAGCACCCCTTTCATTGGAAATGTGATAATGGATTATCATCAATTAACACATGGTTCATCCGAAGAGGAAAGGACCGTGCCTTCACTACCCATAGGGGTAGCCTTTGAAGGCTTAAGACATGCTGGTGACAGGACCATTCTATTCTGAACCACTACTATCACAGGGTCTCCAACAAAGCTTGGTAGTTCCTTGGCCAGCCTAGCAAGAGCATCAGTTTTGTCGTTCAAGGAATGAAAAATTTTGATCAATGTAACATCGCAGATGTGCTCTAACAATGTGATCACTCTCTTATGATAAGGTAAGAGATATGGTTTGAGAACTTTGTAAGTTTGAACACATGGCTAAAGATGATTTATGAATCCCATACAACTTAATCTATTTGATATTCATTTAGATGGCTAACTCCAATCCAAAAATCAAGGTTTCACATTTCACCTCATTGTTCGTGCATGACTCTATCAAGTTATAAGAAAAGCAAAGAATACAATGTTCAGGGGACATAAAAATGAGGTTGATGCCAGCCTTCACCCTCGAGAGGGATCCGAATTGGCCTTCCTTCATGGAAGATGCCCCATCAAAGTACAAATCCCACTTGGGGGAATCGTTGATCAACATTTGTTCATCTGGAAAGTCATTGTTAAGCAGCAAGTCAGCCGGGACTAGATGAACTGCAATAAAATCAACTAAAGTCTATCCTTTGAAGGCTTGTTGAGGGACATATGATATGTCAAACAGTGATAGAAGCATGACTCATCTCACTCATTGCCCAACTAGAGTGGGATGAGTCGTCAACTGCAAATGGTTTACCTTTGAGAACAGATCGATGTGATGTGAGAACATGTAATGCCTCAATTTTTGAACTAAAAATATCAATGTCAAATAATGTTTCTCAATTAACAGATATTTCATTTCATATCGGATGAAACACTGACTAATGGTAGTACAGAGCATTCTCTTTCTCATCATTGTTAAATTTGGTTAGCAAAGCTCCTACCAACTCATCAAGAACAACGTTATGCGGAAGGATTCAGTGTGTTATTTTTGCAAGTATTTTTCAATATTACAAAATATGCACGGCAGATACAACAGTAAATATATAAATTAATCTCAACAAAAATAACTTTAATGAAAATAGTTTTATCTTTTAAAAATCTTTAGTCTGTCAAATCCTCTAAAAAATAACGCAAGTATACGTATCGCTTAAGTAATAAAGGGCTCTAATTGAGTCATAGATATCGATCCCACAGGGAAGTTGAAAATGCTTACAGGTAAATTCTTATGATTATAATGTAAACTAGAATTTAAACTACAAACGTGAAGTAGAAAATTTGAATCTAAAATAATTAATTGAATGCTAAATAAAATGCAGTTAATTAAAATAATTGCTAAACTTTCAAAAGTAAACTTAAGAAAACTAAACAAAGTTTTTGTGATGAAGAGTTCAAATTTAAGAAAGCATCCTTCCCAATTACAATGAGCATATGAATTGTGAAGAAATTAAAATCATTTGAATATATATATATAATATATATATAGCTGAATATGAGCAATCCAATTCTTTACACTCTACCGAGTGCATAAAGATCATTGACTAATCCAAAATTTGGTCCCTAATTCTATAGTTAGGCTAGAGGATATCGGTTTCCACTCTAGAGCTCCCACTACTCCCTCACCTGAGGGCTAACAATCTTGTATTAGTTTCCAATCAACTGGATTAAATTGAGGATTTTAATTCGTCACCTTAAAATCTCAAATTCTACATCTAACAAAGTATATTTCCCTATTTATTTGCACTCAACTCCATGGATGACATCCTCTCCCATGAAATCAAATGTGATTCTCACTATGTTGTAGAAATCATAGCCCTTTCGGAATATTTATTTCTCAACACATTTTAATAGTTCAATTGGTCAAATAAAAAAGTAAATTAAGATCGGAGTTCAAATCATCAAAAATTTTTCACATTTAAAATCGTATAAAATAAAATCAATTCTTCACAAAGTCATGTGTCAAAGTAGGTTTGAAGTAGGGAGAAGGATAAAGAAGACTACTTAGAATTCATGAGAAGGATACGACAAAACACGAATTTCATATATAAAAACAAGTTTATGAAACAAAGAAATAAAAGACACAACGTATCTCACAATCCTTCCCAAGAAAATCCCTAGAAGTTCTCTTCAAGCACTTTCCCTCTTTACAAGCACTCTCAATTCACTCCTAGAAGTGTAATGAAGAAGAAATCACTCATCTTCTCTCTCCTCTTACAATCCTTGAAGAAAATCTCTAAGCTCTTGACTTTCTCTCTCTCCCTCTCACTTGCCTTCTTTGAAAATCCCTCACACGCCTCTGAAAGCCTCCTCTTTTTTTTCATGCCACCCTCTCTCAAGCCCTAGACTTCATTCTCTTTTATTAGAGGTTGCCTCCCTCCAAAAAGAATTAAAATTCTTTCAAAAGTTTATCCAAACGTCAACCCTTTTGAATTCAAAAGATATGTCTATTCATCCAAGAGACACATCCCTCATCCCTTCATAAAAGAACATTCAAAGAACATTCCAAAGTGTCTAGATGCATTGAATCACTCCGTGGGGCGTTTAAAACAAGTGTCCATTTTGAAATTTGTGAAAAATTTGTCCCGAACCGCCTTAATCCTCAAAAAAGTCTTCTTCGGCGGTTCAGGCGCCATCCTCCGCGATGTTCTGGGTTTTGGCGCTTTAGGCACCAACTCTCTGTTAAATGACATTTTATGTGCCAATTCTGGCGCTTCAGGTGTCAGAATCTCAAAATTCGCTGTTTTGGCTCCAAATTTCGTTCTTTTTGCTACTTTTGCTCTAAATGCCTAAAATTGATATACCTGTAACAAAAATATGAAAATACCCTTCTTTAAAGTGTAATATCACAAAAAATAAACATAAAATGTATGCTTAAAACAACATATTATTTTGATATATCACAATAATATATAGAATCATGAGTTTCTATGGGATAGGAGCAGCCAAAACTAACAGATTTAGGAAGTAATGCATGATATTATTGAATCAATGGAAATGAACATCCTTTTTGGTCAATGTCGAAAAAATTATACAACGCCCAAAGAGCCTCCTAAAGAATGTAAGCTTCCCTTGAAGGGAGCGTAATTGGAGTAAGCTTCTAAGAGGTTCAATCTCTATGATGGATTTAATCTTACTGGTGTCAATCTCGATGTCCCTATGCTGGACTATAAAGCCTAGAAAAATCTTGAAAAATAGGTCAAAAGTGCACTTCAATGGGTTCATCCTCAGATTGTATTTTCTAAGGCATTCAAAGAAGGTCCTTAGTTCTGAAAGATGATCTTCTTCAGAATGAATTCTGAGAACATCGTTGATGTAACATTCAACTTGGTGATTGATCCCAATCTTATATGACAGTATTACGATGTATGCAGTTATATTCTTAATTTTTCCTTAAATATATTTTTTGCTTTGCAACGGTGCCAAAAACTTGACTTTGAAGCAAATAAAAGTGCAATTATTATATTTAAATATGGGATAGTACGCAAGTAAGATAGTATGCAAGTATACGTATCATTATCAAGTAACATAGGACTTATCAAGAAATATAGGACTATTTGATTAAGCCCCGAATATTAAACCCACGGGAAGAATTTCAATCTTTAAATAATTCAGAAGAAATTAGATAACAAATTCTACTGCTACTATGCAAAATATTCTTACTCAAACTATAAATGTTATAATAGGTAGGAATGAAAGTTTGATTCTTTTTGATAATTTTTTATAATTGAAAATAAAGTAAACAACTAACTAAATTTAACTAGATATTTGTAAGATGAAGGCAATATAAATAAAATATATTTTTCCTTATCATAAATCAGTAACAAATATAGGAATTTTTTTGTGAAAGTATTTGAATTGTGTTGTGTCAAATAGGAGTAATATTCTTCTTTACCCTTACTAAAGATGCTATAAAGAACATTGGCTAATTTAAATTTTGAATGGCCTTAAAGACGGGCTAGGTAGGAAAGATACTAGATCTCACTCTAGAGTTCCCTCTTCTCCCTCCACCTGGGGGCTAACATCTCATATCAATACCTAAAACTATAAACTAAATTGGGGGCTTTAGCCTTTTACTCCAAAGTCCTCCAACTCTACACCCTTCAAAGATGATTTCCCTATTTATTTGCACTCAACCATATGAATTACAATCTCATGTGATCCTTACCATAGTCTACTGAGACAATTCCATCATGGATCTTACATGTTCTCACAACAAATATTAATATCTTAATCGGCCAAATCAAGAAGTAAATGAAGTACAATATTTAAAATCATCACAACTTATTCCAACATTAAAGATTAATACTTTACACAACTTCCATCTAACACTTAATCACTTACTATTTTAAGAAAAAAAGATAAAGAAAACTACTCAGAATTCATGGAGAAAACACAATCACACTTAAGTTTAAAAGTAAAAATCATGTAAACAAACAAGAAGTCTAAATTAAAACCAAATGTAGTCACAAAGATAAAAACTTATCACAAATCCTCTCCACCAAACTCTTGAAGTTCTTTTGAATCACTTCTCTTCCTTTCTCTTACAAAACCCTCAACTAACACACTACAACTCCTTTTCTTCTTCTCTGTAAAAGTATCTTAATTAATCTATGAGAGAGGCATTGGTGGTGTGGTTAGGGGGAGCGCGGGAGATTTTTCTTCAATCCAATCCAAGTCTTATTTTATAATTTTACAAAAGGTGTTTTGGTGTCTCTTCAAAATGTGTCCATATTCAATGAATCTATTCAATGTGTCCATATTCAATGAATCTTCCAAGAGTTGCCTCCTTTCAAAACCCATTTGAATGTATTTTTGCGTCTATTAACCATATCCCAGATTTTCACCAAGAGTTATTTCAAACACCCCTTCAAAAACTCGTCCAAATTCATTGAATCATCAAGCAACTACCTCTGGAGCCTAAGCGCAAGATCTGTGGCGTGTAGGTGCGGCCTTCTCGGTTTTTCTGAAGCTTGAGCGCCAGTTCTGGGTACTTAGGCACCGCAGTTATTTTGCACCTTCTTCATTTTTGCTCCAAATTTGATTCTTTTTCACTCCTTTCACCATTTTCATCCATTTAATTGTACCTGAAAGAAAAAAACACACAGATACATTCCATTAAAGCGCAATATCCTAAAAAATAGGTATAAAAATGTGTACATAAATGTTATATATTTTAGGTGTATCAGTGATGCAGAAATGATCCAAGTTGTGAGCCATGACACGTTGGTAGGTCACCAGGCATTTATTTAAGGAAACTTTCATAACCCTGTAGCAAAAGATGCCTATAGGTGTGTGAAACGTTGTATGTTGTTCCTCTTTTGGGGCCATCCAAATCTAGTTATATCTGGACAAGCCATCCATGAAGGAAACATCACGTGCTAATGTGAAATCTACATCAACTCTGAGATTTTAGAGGAAAGTCATCTTTCTGGCAGACCTTATTCAGGTCCCAAAAATCGATGCAAACTTGTATATGTCTACTCTTATTCCAAATAGGTGTGTTGTTTACAATCCATGTAGGGTAAGAGAGTTCCCTAATGAAGCCAACCCCAATGAGATTTTTGATCCCTTTGATGACCATCAGCTCTATCGTGGGCTGCATTCTCTATGGCATTTGTTTCATAGGAACAATGCTAGGGTTGATGGCAAGATGGTGGAGGACCACCTCCGGGACAAAAATAGGCATTTCTAAATAGCTTCACGCAAGGCAGTCTCGAAACTCCTTGAGAATTTATATGACCTTATTGGCCATAAAATTTGATATGAGCTTACTTATAACAGTATAACAAGTAGTCAACCGTGCAAAAATTGACCTCATTCAACTCATTAACGATAGAAGAGACGCCATCCTCCAATTGGAGAGGGGCATCCTTAACTTCGACCTCCTCATATTGAGAGGTGAAAATCTCATTATCGTGAGATGTGGAGATCATCATGCATGAAGCGTCGGGGAATTTAACATCACCCGGCCATTTAACATATCCTAGGCCAGATTTTCCCAAGGGGATCTCATCTGCCACATAGCCCTACATAATTTGGTTTAGCAAATAAACAACTTCTTTGGCAATAACCTGTTATCCAAAAGCTTAAATATGTGAGGCAAAAAATAATAAGAAATAGGGATGTCGTCTACTTGTTCATTATCATCATTCAAATAGATTACATTATTGTTATTAGTTACACAATAATCTACTTTATAGAATAAAATTTTTTTCTCCTTAGACAGGGTTATAGAAGGTGCATAAAAGGTCTTCAATGATAGAAGCATTTGTGGCTATCAGATCCTTGCGATGACCTCACAACACTTGATCGATAGTCAAAACTTTATCCACCAAAGATAGCTTGGATAAATGTGGGACCATGACCTATGGTGGTCAAAGTATCTCCTCATTGGTGTCTTCTTGACCATCCTTGTATGAGCCTTTGGGCCTATGGTGGTCAAAGTATCTCCTCATCGGTGTCTTCTTGACCATCCTTGTATGAGCCTTTGGGCTTGTTCACCGAGAAGGCTTCTTCTGGCTTAGAATAAGTGTCAGAATCGACAACTATCCTTACTTTAGAAGTTGGTATAATAGAGAGATTCTTAGTTGGCTCCATGGTGAGTAGGGCACAGAGCCTTTCCTCCTGCTTCACTGTCTCTTTACCTTTGACAAGGTGAAAACTAGGAATATGAGGGGTATGTGGACATCCCACGGTGCTTGAGGTTGGTAGAGATTCCTTATTATGAGGAGCAAAATATTTTGCATCGTCGTATGCACCGACTTCGCTGATGAAGAACATCTGGATATCACCTGGGATGGAGAGCTCTTCTCCTTCACACATGTACTTGATGCACTGATGCAAAGTTGAAGGTATCGTCCCATACAAATGAATCCAAGGCATCCGAGCAAGGCTCTTAAGGTGTGTTCCTGTAGATGAAGTGGAACTTGGCTTCACTTTTGAACTCTCTAAATTGAAGAGGAAGGTTTATGGAACCTAAGGTCTTTTTCCCCTTCTTACTGAAGCCATTTAACATGATCTCATCTGAGTTTATCGAATGCTTAATGAAAGCAACTCGAGGGTGTGCGCTCTAATGATATTAAAAAATGCATCGAGATCAACTAATATATGTTTCAAAGGTGTTTTGTATATCATAGTTGTCACATATAAGGGACGATTGTGGTCCATAGTGGCCAATAATAAATCATCCTCTGAAAAGTTGATGTCAATTATGTCCTGTGGTATGACCACCTCCATCATCCTTTTTCTCGGTTTAATAGGTATGGAAGACTTCAGGATCCAAGAGAGCTTTCACCAAGGTCTCCCTCAATTCTTAGGGCAAAAGGAGAACATCGTAAATGCTTACAGATGTTGGCAACCTTTTACGGTGTGTTACATATTGTAATCTACCTTGTTAATAGGATTTTTAGTTCCTTTGCTTTGGGCAGGAGCCTCATGAGGATCATATACGTCTTGGGAATAGTCACCCTCAGGGGAAGCTTTGCAAGCAGACCTCCTGAATATCCTTACTAGGGGACCCAGTGGGATCACTCCTGATGGAACACTCAAGCAATGGCACTATGAGTAGGCATCTCACCTACACCATCTAACGAATCGCTCTAATCATCATGTATGCAATAAACGCCATCGAAGGATAATAATAATGGGTATTGCTCCTATCCTTCACTATGATAATATGGTCAGAGGACCTTATAAAAATTAAAAATCAAAATTAAAAGAGTCAATATGCAAATTTCTATTTAAAATTAATAAAAATTACTAAAAATTAAAACAATACAAAATAATTCAGAAACTTACCAAAATATCCTAAAATGAAGAAAATGGTCTTGTAAAGTATTTGTAAAAATTTTAAAGTAAAAAAAAATATTTTTAATAAAAAAATATATTTTCTAATTAAAAAGGATTTTTGGCTTAAAATAATTATAAAAAATAAAAGAAAAACCAAAAAATTATGAAATTTGGTTTGGAGTATTCCTTGAGACTAGAGCGACTTAAGAAAAATAAAATTGAAGTTAAATTAAAAAGTTAATTTTTAGGCATTTTTTCTAATTTAAAAATAATAAAAAATATCAAAAAATCACAACAATAGAAATATACTTCCAAATGTCATGCATCAACTGATTGCACAAATAAAGTGTAAATATATATATATTTAAGTACTAAAATGTATTTTTCCTATTTTTTGATAAAATAATTATAAAAAATAAAATAAAAATCATAAATATTAAAATATTATTAAAAAATTCATGGAAATTGTTTCTAAAAGTCCTTTAACCTGGGTGAACCTCCCAAAATTTTCTTAAGTACATAAAAGATGTTTTGGTTAACTAAATTAATTAGTCTTGAAAATTTCTAGTTTTGGAATAAAATAACTATAATAAATTAAATAGAAAAACAGAAAAATATAAATTCTTCTCTAATGTGTAAATTAACCCATGAGTAGGGTAACATCAAAGTTGTAAAGTCTTCGAAATTAAATTGAGGGAATTATAAAGTAAAGAGCCCTAGAGGTAAAATAGTAATTATGAAATTTTTTACTCTAATTAAGATTTAGGTCAAGTTAAAAGGTAAATGGGTAATATTGATCACAATTGATTCTCTAAAATGATTAAAACATAATGGGTTAGAAAAGTAAAAACCAATTCACATCATTTTCTATAGAAGGGTAAAATTGTATTTAATCAAATTGTTATGGTTTGGAAGATAATTAAGTTTGGATGATCTTGATGTGAGAGCTTGAGTTAGGAAGACAATAATTCACCAATTGGAAACCCTAAAATGATGGTGGAATGATAATTTAGTCTTTCAATAAGAATTGAACACACTTCACTTATTTTTTTTAAAATTACAAGTTTACCCTTAAAGGATCTAAGACCTTGGTAGTGAACTAGGACTTGATCTGAAATCATTCAATGAGGTTTAGAAAAGAAACACAATCACTTGCAAACACCTTTAAAATGCTACAAGCTCAAGTTCAATAAAAAATTGGTACATAATTCCTTAAGGATACCCTCAAGGGTACTTACCCATAATTGTTGAGCATAACATCAAATGAATGTCTAGTTACCCTACTCATGGGATAATTAAAACATTAAAGTTCACTGAGCATAAGTTAAAACACTACAACTAAATCATTTAACTAGGGATGATCAATTCAATAAGATAATAGACCCAAATGAACTCAAAATGATTCAGAAGATTTTGAAGTTGTTTAAGGTAATGCCCCAAACCCCTTTGTAAGATTCTGGATATTTTGGAGAACATTGGAACTTATTATGATTTGTTGAATAAAATCATCCTCAAAATCTTAGGGACCCACTAAGATACGACACAGAACCCGTTAATTCACACTTCTAGTAAAATACCCTGCACTACTTATCCTATTTTTATAACCCAAAGCTCAAGGATTTGAGGCTTGAATAAGGTATTCAAATCCTTGTGAGCAACTGGGGATATTTGTTAATGCCACATATGGATCATCGAACTTGTGTAAGTAGGAGGTCTAGGTGGCAAAGACGATGACGACATTGCATATTTGTGTTAAGCAAGGGATATGATGTGGGATTTAGAATAATATCTTCTACCTCAGAGACCTCTATGGGGAGAGGATAGAGCTGATGATACTGCTCACCAACTTTTGGGAAGAGGTTGCTTCCAACTTTCTTAAGTTGTCGGTAGTTCTAATCCGACCTGGACGATTAACTTATGGACTATATAATTTGCCAAAATACTTATATAAGGCATAAAAAATATATTTTTTTTCTTATGACACCACTACTTTTGATTATTAAACAAACTTCAAGTGCACGAAAAATTGAAGAATTTTGAATGTGATCCTATAAAGTTCACTTGTCAATCATTCTGATTTAGGCAAGAAATTTCCCTCCTTAAAATTGCTTTGTTGGTAGCTTCGACCTAGGGTTGGATTATAAAGCACACAACCCAGCTCTGAGCCCCCACCTTTACTAATTTCTTACACTTAGCCTCGTTCTTTCATATGTGACATCAGGTTTTGTTCCACTTGCTCGTGTTTTCTTACGACTTCCTTGGATTTCCTTATACCAGGTTTTCTTGTAATTTACTTAAATTTCCTATCATCATACAATGTTTATGATACTAACCTTACAATAGCAGCAGGAGTGCCAGGTATGCATTTACAGTTTATTTACTTCAATTTTACTACTTTATTTTACTATTACATTACCATGCATACTTTACTTGTAATACTTGGAAAACAAAAAAGCACACACACACACACTTTCAAAAATAACATATATACTTTCAAATTAGTGAACGAACATAACACACTTTCAAAGATAACATATATACTTTCAAATTAGTGAACGAACATAATTCACCCATTTTAGATTTATGAGAATCACTCAGATGAGGTAACATATGGTTGCTAACTAGAATTCTTCGGTTTAAATAAGTTTAACTTATTTAGCCTAAGTAAATTCAAGAGAAAATAATGGTGTCGGGATGATGAAACCATGAGGTATTGACCGGTGTCGCTCAATTCAAATTAAAATCACCCCAAACACTCGAACAACAATGATAAATAAAACCAAAACATAATACATGAACAATCATAATACGTAACACACACACATTGAATCTATTACTTCAACGAGAAGCATTGGAGCAAGCCGCAATAGACGAAGGATGACAATCTACAACAACAAAATAAGTCTACATCAGCTAAACCTTTCCTAGTTTAAAACAACAAGATATAAGACTTCGAGGTAGTCTGTTTAGTGCAACATAAAAACTCACTCTATCTTTTAGGCTTTTTCACATTATGCAATATAACCCCTAAGTAATAAAATCGGCAGGATGAAATACTAAATAATATCTTTTCAAAATTGAAGCCAAATAATAAGATAATTTGGGAAGTCACCGAGGTTCTTCTCAGTATTCATGACGTCCCCTACATTTCTTCCTTTGGATTTCAAAAAATAATTGTTTCTATTTGATCCTTTTCCCACTTGATTTTCCATGTCTTTCCTTGAAACACTAAAAATTTAATTCTTGAAGACAAGTACCTCTGAAGTGACTTCGGTCGTTTAAGATGTAATTAATTATTGGGATTTGCCCTTATAGGGAACTTGGAACCTAGGTAAAATAGCTCATATCTAATATTTATATTAGATAGGGGAACTTGTCAGTCAACATATAAAAGGTTCGCAGACTAAAACGAATGTCATGATTTCCTTAGGTTTTTATAATCGAGCCCACTGCCAAGTAGTATACCTATCTCTTGGGATGGTGTACTACATGTAGTGTTGTGCTCGATTGTTTAAACTATTAAATGTATGGAATCTATCTGATCTCATATTTTTCAAAATTAAAATACTACTTCTCAAAATAAAAAATACATATATATTAAATTAAATCATTTTCAAAGCAACCGAAAATTTTCTGTTTTGACGACCGAAACTTTTTTCAAAAACTTCAAAGATATTTCTTAAAACTTTAGGGATTCCTTTAAAATAAGTTTTCTTAGGATTTTCCTCTTAATATTTTTCAATAAATTTTTATATTTAAAGAGTGAAATCAATCTCTTTTTCAAAAGGATATATTTTAAATTTTTTTTAGATTTAGGAATAATAATATATAAGCTTGATAGATTGTTTATCATTTGTTTTGCCCAGGCAAGTCTTATACATTCACTAGAATAAGTGACTACATAAATGAATATGTTTCTTATAAGAAACTTATGATTTCGTAGCCTTATACTTTTGAGTATAGAAGTCTTGGGTCATCTTAATTAAAATAATTCATATAGAAGATAAATATGTATCTCATATATTTTTGAATGATAAAACTTATTTCAAAAAATTCATTCTTTTGCATGAAAAGTATATTTGTATTATCTTAAATGAGAATACAAATAAGTCTTAAATATAAAAACTTTAAATTAAAAAATTTAATTTAATTTGTTCAGAATATTTTATCTCGACCATAATCAAAATTTTTGTGGAGAGAGCAAAACTTAGAGATAAGGACAAAAACAATGTGATTGATAATCTAACTAGAACCACATTTAGAATGGAAAAACAACCAAACAACCCTTAGAAAAATTTTGTTTTTTCATAATAACTGATAAACTAAGGGGAAAACAAGTAGCATAATAATTATCAAACCCATAAAAACTTGAAAATGACCAACTCTAATTTTTATAACAACATCATAGGATAGCTCCAAACTATGACCCTAGGATAGCTAGTATAGAAAAAAACCTAAGACCACACACACCATAGATTAGTCCAGTCTAGAAGCCCTACCCAATAGATATAATTAAGGACTAGGACCTATAAAATAAATTGACCTACCCTCTGGATTATAAGAGAATCTTAGAATGATGTATCTCATGCTATGAAAGATGATACTCAAAACCACTTTATAACGAGAAGGACTACCTTAAGTCATTACTATGGCGATAAGGGAGAACTTCTGTCATTATATTGGTTAATAGTCTATGGCTATTGATATTCCTGGAACGATGGAAATTCATGGGCATCTTGATTGGGCGTGTTACTCCTAAATTTAGGTTAGTACATCTATTTAGAGATAATTAGTTTAGGGCTTCACCCCCACCTAAGAAATTATTACCCTTTCATACCCTTAGACTAAGATATTTCTAAACTTAATCCAATCAAATTTAACTCAATCCTATCAAATTTAACTCAATCCTATCAAATTTAATTCAATCCTATCAAATTTAATCCAATCCTCTCAAACTTAACCTACTCATATTAAAATAAGTTCCAATCCAAATCTATTCAAATCTAATCAAAAGCTTTGCATCATCACTTTGATTGTCAAATGTTGGGCCCAATCCTAAGAGTAAACTCATTGTTAAAGCTCAAGTGATGTCAACCTTTGTCCAAACTCATTCTTTTTATCTAAGTCTATAAACTCCATTGTAAATATTCATTGATGAATAAGAGACATATAAAGCATAATTTTAATCGAGAATACTCTTAGGAGTAATTCTAGGGATATAATTAACTACAAGGGAGCCCCCTCATAAGGATACCAGAGCTCAGAATAAAATAAACATTATTTTACATCTGTAAGGTAAAGGAAAAAATCCTAATTTTGTAGATAAAAAAATCACAAAGAATTTCCTCATCTGATTGATTAGATCTATTCTAAAGTAATATTTATATACTTTGGGATAGTATATTATTCTTTGAATGTCATATCTGATCATTTAGATAAAAATATTTGGAGGTCTATGGTGGCCCCAACAACAAATAAAAATCCCACAATGAGTTAGAATATTTAGTCGAAGCTTTGCCCTTCCTCCAACATTGTTCCTCTTCAGAAATGGTAGGCTCGCACTCTAGAGCAATCTTCTACTCAAACTCCTCGTGTCCTATTGGGTTTCCTTCAAGCTTTCTACTTTCACTGGTGCAATTCACGCCCGAGGAAAAAGCCAACTAGCCCCCCTTCTTTTAGAGAAAGGAATGAAGCCCGAGGAATACAGCCGAGGAGCTCCCAGAGTTGACGATCACTCTGATGACCATCCTATCTAATGATGTTAGGTTATTCTTGGCGGCGAACCCTCGAGGTCCCTAAGTCCATAAAGATGATTTTTGCTTGATCATGATTAATTCAATGGTGATAGTGGTTTGAATAAGAGCCATTGTTTCAAAAATAGAGTGAACTAGTTCTGAACTTGGGATTGACCCTACCACCTGGTCTTCTTCTTCATCGGCCTTTTCTCTCCTTGATGGGGAAGCGACACCCTTCCTTTTCCTCAATTTTTTTTGAGACAGCTGCATAAGCTTCTCAATCTGCCTCTTCTCCTTCGCCTGAAGCATCCCAAAATTTGGGAGTATGACACCGAACTGTGCAGAGTTCAACACTTGGTTCATTGTCATAGATAGTTGTTTGCCCAAAATAGTCGAAGCAATTCCCATGAAATGCTTCAAGACTCCCTTCTTATGTTTATACAGCTTCTAAGTTGGTCGTGTGATGATTCCATAGTCCTTGCAGATCCCCAAAAGGAACCAAAACTTCCAATTTTTTATGTTGTTCTCCACATCGATCATATAGAACTTTTAATTCGACCCAAATACAACTTAAATGTCAGGCTCCACTCTGAAAGAGAACATGTATGAATATAGCTCATAGGACCAAGAGACCTCCATCCCCCGCAAGTACATAATGAAAATCATCACAGTCACAATTGAAATTGGCTTTCTCTATACAGTGATGACTTTGTAATGGTTGAGAATAGACCAGATCTCATGATATAACATCAGTGGACGCACCCATCAAACTAATTCTGATAGAAGATCAGATTGTTGTCAAAGTGATCAGTCGCCCTCGCTTCTGGTTCCACCACCTTGAGTACTACACTTGTGTTGAATACACAAGTGCCTTCCAGAATCTCAACATCAAATGAAGTCAAGGTAGAACTCTTACTCGCTTGCACAGAACTAAATAATTGTGGAGAATATTTGGAAGCCATAGGAAACGCTTGGAGAAAACCAGCCCAAAGGAAAGATGAGAAACAACCAAAGGGAAAGAAAAGGGAGATTTGAAAAGAGCAAATTCCTTTTTTTTTTTACTTATATATAAGGTATTTAGAGAATTGAAATTTTCACAAATTTGTACCTTGATCTCCAATTTATATCAAATCAACATGAAATTTAAGAAAAGGAAATGACAAAAAATTTTAGAAATCATCAAAATTAAATTTTTATTTATGAAAAGAATTATTTTGCACTAGGTTCTTCGGCCGTCTCGATTGATACAAGAACCAGACTCACAAGACTATGGAATAAAGCTCGCCCTCAAATTTAAACTTCTCAACGCTCTTTTCCTATTAGCTCCATCTTGAGAATTGCCATGTTCACCCAGAGAGCTACCAACTTTACTTTATATTCCAGGGGAAGAGTTGTCAATTCTTCCTTCATATTTGTTATGACATTCTCTCTCTGCAGGCCATCTTCCCGTATGAAAGAGTCCACCTTTTCATCCAACTGATGAACCAGTGACGCTGAGATCCTCGCCGACCATCAGTCTCCCTCTCAACATCCTCAAAGGCAAGACAGATGTTTGGAGGCACTTCCATCGTAAGTCAAAACAAACAATCCCTCGGTCGCATCAGGAGCAAAGGGATGATTGGTTCCCATTATCTATGAGTCAATAATTTACACGGTCTCCTCTGTACAAATAATCAAATGTCAGAAAAAAAAAGAAGAAAAATAAATATATTGAGTCAAAGAAAGTTGGGTTTTCTCATATTAATGATTTGCTCCATCTCAAACAAATGAAAACCTTCCTCAAGAAGCAGTTGAACAACCACCTAGCTAGTCTCACTGATCGAAGGAAAGGGAGTTGCATGGTTGTTTCCTGGTCTTTGTGACCACCTGGACCGGTTGTTGAGCTGGTCGTTCATGGATCAGTGTCGGGGCAAGGACCATCGCACTGGTAGTGTACACGTCTGCCCTACACCCCATCTCACGATGGAGCGGCATTGATTTAGATGACTCGCCCGCTTCCTCTAGTACCTCCCCTTTGTTTTTTTGTAAGTCACATGTTTGACTCGTTTCTCTCCCTTTGGTTGGCTCCCTCCTTCCAGTCTCTTTGTTTTGCTCGTCTGGACTCCTCCCTCTAAGCTCTTCGTTGTTACTAGTCGGCCCTCTCCCTCCGACCTCTTTGTTATTGTTAACCGGCCACCATCCTTCGATTTCTTCTCTACTAGGGGTCTGCTACTTTCCAGTTTCCCTTTCTCCCATGCATCCTTGAGAGAAGGCAGTATTTTTCAATTGAAATTTCGAAAGCCTTCATCGAGACCGCCTCATTTACAAATGACTTCTTGGTACTCTCCATAACTTTCTCTTATTAACTACTGACTAAACAATAGGAAATTGAAGAAGAGTCATGGAGAAGAGTCAATCATGTGGGCATGGAAATCTAAAAAGTTTAATTATTAAATTACTTATTACATAATAAATAACACAATTTTTATATTTAATTCTCTTATATTTATCGCAGTTATTGCTTTCAATAAGAGAACCATAAACCTAAAATATATGCATCAAAAATACCACCGCATGAATCTCAAGAACATCCAAAAAATTTTGCTTATGAACACCAAAGGACAGGTATTGGGATAGTCAAAAAATAGAAACGTCAAGCTTCATTTCGTTTGGTCATAAATCTGAGCCGACCAAACGGAAGCACAATCTAAAAAAAACCAAGGGACGAACATTCATAACCAGTTCCCTCACTTGATTCCAAAACTCCACAAAAATGGTCAAAGGGCACCTCACAAAATACCTTTCTAGTCTTATGAGAAGGCCCCTTATTAAAGGAGAGTTGCTCGTCAAATTATGGTGATACACCATCTGACTGATTTCCCAAGTTCACCCTAACGACAAGATGACCCCATTGTGAGGGCCAATCGATAACCTTTCAGCCGACCGAATGCCCGCTGACTAACAAAAGGATACTAACCGACCGAATGACAAGAATAAATACCCCCCTTCAAGCTGTTAGGAATACGAAATAGTGCCAATGACAGTTATGAATATGAAAGGGTGTCGAAATTAGTTACAAATATGAAAAAATGTCATAATAACTAGTAATGTCCCTATTACAATATGAACAAATATGTAATTTTATACTAGATACGCCTGAAATATATAAATACGGGGTCATTTCTACAAAAAAAAAAAGTACAACTTAATTTAATCTATTAAGATTCTTGTGTTATCGTGTATTCTCTCTCAATCTTCCTCTTTCTCTCTCTCTTTGTTTCACAAGTCTGTCGTATGCTCTATACATTGGATGTGATCCACATGAGATATTTGGATTCAACACGTCGATTTATGAAATTTCATATTAAAGATCTGAATTTTTTCTCTCATTCATCTTAAATCCGAAATTAATAAATCCAATGAATGTGCGGATTCAATAAATCCAGATTTATTAAATCCTACTAATGTTAAATCCTACCTGTAGCCAAAATCCCCCAAATGGTTGCTTCATGTTTTTTAAAGAGTGATTGTAGAGTTGTGATGAAATTTTTATTTTTTAAGGCCACTAAAGACCTTATTTATTTTTATTTTTTTGTACTTAGCAAACCTTATAATAGTTTGTGAAAAGATTGTCAGTTGAATTTCAATTATTTTTTTTGTACTTAGCAAACCTTGTAATAGTTTGTGAAAAGATTGTCAGTTGAATTTCAATCATTAAAATCATATGAAAGAGGATCAATACTATTAATCATGATGGTAAACATGACATTATATCGTCTATATTACTGAAATCATACATGAAATTACAATAGTACTGAGGATCACACAACTATTACTCAACTAGCTTTTGAGCATAATAGTAGTTCATAAATATATGATGCATTTAGTCCCACCTTTTTCGAGTTCTCATTAATGCTGTAAAAAAAAAGCTTTTTATTTGTAAACAACTCGTGTTAAAATCGTTCATTAAACGAGTGAGCCGAATACAAAAAAAAAAAAAATTAAGCTCTAATAATAAACAAGTTGAACACGAACAATCATTTGCTTGATTGTGTTCGACTCGTTTTAGCTCAAAATAGTGTAGATTCAAATCCAACACTCAACATTTTTTTTTTTTAATTAACTTAATCGAGTCAATTTAGAGCCGAGCACGAATAACAATATGCAAACACACAAAGGTAAAGATTGTATCAATTCATGGTATGAAAAACACATACCAATCATATATATATATATATATATATATATATATATGATGAGTAGTATTTTTTAAAAATTTAATTGACTACAAGGCTACAAAGATTTATGATCAATATTTTTACACATATTTACATGTAGAATATGTTAATAAATAAAATTCTTTTGACGTAATATATTTTATAAAAAATATTATTGGCTTTATATGAGATAAAATAATCGAATATTTTTCTAAATTATTAAAATTAAGTATAGCGTACATCTAAAACATCATACGTGAGTCTGGACACATACAAACACATATTCATGCAAACTATGTGTGTATATAATATGTGCATCTCATAAGTAATATATATATATATATATATATATCTGCAAGTAATGCTCTGTGATGCAAAGCTTTCTCGTTACAACATAAATGACATCTTCCAACTTTTTAAATACCAAACATGTTTTTGGGCTTGCAAGACAACTTAGCAAGTTAGCATGCATAAAATGGGTTTTCCATTCGATATTTTTTCTTTCTTTTTTTCCTTCATTTTGAAAATGGAAGATCTTCATACATACCACTCAATCCCTGTGCTTACATATCTAATTCAATTTTTTTAATACATACCACCTTACTCATACAACGACAACAATAACAACAATAAGCCTTTATCGCACTAAGTGGGGTTGGCTACATGGATCATTTTTCTCCATTGCATCCTATTGAGTACTATATTTTCATTTAATTCTAATAAATTAAGATAATTACTCATACAATTTGCCCTATTCTTTTTAGGCGCACCTCTGCCTTTTTTAGCATAAGTTGAATCTTAAATATCTACTCACCTAACAGGATCGCCAAATGAACGACATTTAATGTGACTAAAACATCTAAGACGACTCTCTCTAATATTGTACGCCAATAGAGTTACACAAACCCTATCACGGATATATTCAATTCACATTTTCTCTCTAAGTGTCAAGCCACTCATCTATCTAAGCATTCTCATCTCAGCAACACTTAACTTTGTTTTAGGCTTTTCTTTTAAAGGCCAACAATCTACACCATAAAGCATTTCATGGCTCACCACCAACTCATAATTTTTTTCTTTTAGTCTAAGTGGTACTTTTCTATCACACAATAGATTCAACACATTTCTCCAATTCAACCAACCAACTTGAATTCTACTACTAACATCCCCATCCATAACACCATCACTTTGAACAATGAACCAGAGATATCTAAAATGTTCACACCTTTTTATGATTTAATCGCTCATAATTACAACTCTGTCACTAGAGCTGCTACTAGAAGAATTACATTTCATATCCTAAATTTTAGATCTACTCAAACAAAGGCATTTAAACTAAAATGCGAACCTCCATAATTCAAGTTTTTCCCAAACTCTTTCTGAGCATTTCATGTCTCACCACCATCTTATAAAATTTTCATTTTATTCTAAGAGTTGCTTCTCTATCTTACAATAGACCTGAAGCATTCCTCCACTTCAATCAACCAAATTGAATTCTACTAATAATATCCCCCTTCTACATTACAATTACATAGAACACCAGATTTGAGATATCTAAGGCGTCCGCACCTTTGCTCATAATTACAACTCTATCACTAGAGCTGCTACTACTAGAATTACATTTCATATCCTAAATTTCAGATCTACTCAAACAAAGGCATTTAAACTAAAATGTGAACCTCCATAATTCAAGTTTTTCCCGAACTCTTTCTCTAGTCTTATCTACAAGAAGGATATCATCAACGAATAGAGGTATGCCCTCCTATAAATGTACAATAGGAGCATCCATAACTAAAACAAAAAAGAAATTGACTTAAAGCCAATTCCTAATGTAATCCAACAGAAATAAGAAATTACTTGGTTAATCCTCCTGTTCAAACACAGCTAACTGCTCCAGTATACAAATCATTAATGACTTGAATATAATTCATATCAAAACAGAAAATACTTGGTTAATCCTCCTGTTCAAACACAGCTAACTAATTTTCATTGTACTTCTCCATCAAACCTCTCAATAAATGTATGACTTTCATAGTAGACCTGCCCGACATAAATACAGACATAAATCCAAAACATAAATCCAAACTAATTATGAGAAATCTTTGTAACACGTCTTAACATATGTTCAATTACCCTATCCAATAATTTAAAAGCATGACCCATCAACTTAATTCCTCTATAATTTACATACACTTGTGCATCCTCTTTATTCTTAAAAAAGAGGACCAAAATGCTCTTCCTTCACTCCTTAGGCATCTTTTTAGTTTTTAAAATAATATTAAAGAGTTTCGTAAGCCAAGAAACTCTCAAATCTCCTAAATATTTTCATACTTCAATTGGGATATCATCAAGTCCTACTGATTTCCGACCTTTGGATTTCTTTAAAGCCTCCTCAACTTCATCTCTACTAATGTCGTGGTAAATAAACATTTTATTATTAATGAAATTAAGATCACTAAGATCGATCGTAATTTCAAAAACTTTATTGAAAACATTATCAAAATAGCTCACCACCTATGTTGAATATATTCATCTAAAAAAAACACCTTTTTATTTTCATCTTTAATACACTTAAACTAAATCTCTACATTTCTTTTCTCTTTGTTTAGCTAGTTTATACATATATTTTTCACCATCTTTAGTATCTAATCTATTATGAAGATCACTGAAGGCAGAATTTTTAATATCACAAACTGTTCTCTTGGACTCTCTACGACTGACCTTATATTTTTCTCAGTTATCTAAGCTTTATATTTTAACTACTTTTTATAACACAACTTCTTATATTTTATCTTTTTTTGCATATTATTATTTCATCACCAACTATTTTTATTTATAGAAAATTTTTCTTTTGACTCTCCAAGTACTTCTTTCGCCACTTGTTTAATAGTGTTATTTTATCCCACATCGAATTTGCTTCATGAACATCTCAAATCTTAGAATCTTGAATTTTACTCATAAAAATAATTTTAGCTTCATGAACATCTCAAATCTTAGAATCTTTAATTTTACTCATAAAAATAATTTTATTTGTTTTTTAGGTTCCTCATCTAATTCTATGATAATAATTTCTAGTTTTTTTTTATTTATAACTCTTCAATTTTAAAATCCAAAACTAATGATCGATATTAAGTACTTAAATTCTCACTTTGAATTACCTTACAATCTTTACATTCTTGATGATCCCTTCTAATCATAAGAAAATAATCAATTTGTGTTTTATTAGATCAATTCTTATAAGTAATAATATGTTCATCTTTTTTCTTGAATAAAGTATTAATATAACAAAATCATACACTAAAACAAAATCTAATATAATTTCAATTTCTTCATTAATCACTCCAAAATCATATCCACCATAAATTTTATAAAATCTTCTATCACTCTACCAACAAGTGCATTTAAATCTCCTTCAATAAAAACTCTTTCTTCAAAAGGTATCATTTGTATTCATTTTTCTAGGTCATTCCAGAAGTTTTCTTAAGAACCTATATCTAAACCTACTTGAGGAGCATGGACACATAACATTAAAAGTCTTATTATCAACAACAATCTTAAAAGTTATAATTATATCTCCAATTTTATTAATTTTTACAGCATTATCTTTCAAACTCTTATCTATAATTACACCTACACCATTTCTAGTGCGCCTCTTACCAGAATAACAAAATTTAAAACCTCCAAAATTTAAAATCTACAATATCAAAATTGTTGGATATGTAAATGCATATATATTAGGTGGTATGTCTGCAAATTTCCTTATCTAAATATAACCACTTGAATAAATATAAAGTAAAATTTGCGGGAACTAATTGTTTCTCGAGCAAATCATCATGCTATACATAAGTTTCTAACTTGGTTAACACGATGCTTATTTACAGAAGAATACATGAAATTTAGGATTTTGAAAAGTACCAATTTACAGGATTGATTAGACTATACAACAACTATGATGCAGATGCCGCCATTTGAGTGGAAGGAGAACGCAGCAGGTTTCTGTAAAGCAAATCATCTTGGTGAACAGATATGCCGAGTAAGTTTAATTACAAGTTTTTAAAAACATTTGCACAATGAAAATTGAAGCTCTCGAAAGAGCTACTTATTTCTATCCTAAGAAAATAAAGGATTACTACATACCACAGAATTCCTATGTATTTACATATCTGACACCTCAGCTTTGCTTTTTTTACATTCATACCACCCACATCTTTCATATCACATACAACTTTTCACACATAGTTAAGGTGGCATGCATATATATATATATACATATATCTTTTTTTTTCACACACGCGCACACACACACATATTCAAACTTCTAAAAAATGAAATACAACTTTTCACACACTCTGTGTGTGTGTGTGTGTCTTTTTTTTTCACACACGCGCGCGCACACACATATTCAAACTTCTAAAAAATGAAATACACGTGCGCGATTGAACTTTTAGGAGTTAGATATGTAAATACATAAGAATTGAGTGGTATATGTGTAGATCTTCCTAATAGATATGCCCAAAATCAAAGAAGATAGCCGAAAATATATACCTATGACTGGAAGAGTGTAACAGTAGCAATATAACCATTTCTCATAACCTATTAAAATATAAAGAGATAAAGGCAAGTTAGTGCTTGTTTTATGATAGATGAGTCTTGAGAAATGGTGAAAGGTTTAGCACCTCAAAAGCTATATTCTGATATCCATAAACAAAAGTGGGGCCAAAAGGGTTGTTCATTGATCCTTGCGTTTGGATTGCAGCTCGGCCACCATCTCCAAGGATCTCCTAAAATGACAACAGTTCCACTTGAAATTATTTTTGTCTTGACAAAATAGCATTTAATTGCAATAAAAATTTAAAAATCATTTTTTTTTTTTTTCAGCGAACTAGACATCAGCATAAGGTGAATTGAAATTGAATTGAAATTAAAGCCAAATAAAGCCAAAATACAGAGTTCAATTAAAAAAGGTTATTTTGTGGTGAACCTGAGCAAGGAAAAGACTAATCATGTAAAACATTAAAAACCTTCCAAGGAACAAGACTAGCTGTTCTCATTTATACCAAAATTTGCACTGACTTTATTTTCATTACATAAACAATTTAATGAAGTTACAATTTTTCAATAACAGAGGAAAAAAGTGAAAACTAAAAACTACTTTCAATTCAGAAAACTATTTTTTGAGGTGGTATTGTAGATTGGTTGCTTAGAAAAATTTTGAATTTAAATTGAAATGGCCCGCAGCCAGAGAGAGTATCTGAGTAGGGAGTTTCACTCATCTTTTTTTGCAAATTTAAAATTAAATTAGAATAAAAATTAACGATTAAATTAAGGCGAGTATTGTGCCACATCCAGTCGTCTAGAGTATAAGGAATCTGTAAATAGATGTTTTGAGGCATAAAAAGTAATAAAAATCCGTCTCGAATAAAATTAATCTCTTAATTTCTAATAGTTGGATGTGTGTACAAGTGTGACTACCTGATTACAAGTAAAACTACATTCTTGTACCGGCTCGACTATATTTTTTTCTACATAATTTGCTATTGGCTAGTTCATTATGCTCATAATTTTTGAAAATTAATTTCGGATCTGAGAAAACTAATTTGTTTGCTAATTCTATTTGTTTCCAAATTCTTCCTAAACTTGTGACCATTTCATCAATTTAGCTTAAAATCCGCTATTAATTATTTTCATTAAAATAAAATGAGCTGTGACAATCAGTAAACATGTGATATGTGATTTTTTTTTTCTTTCTTTTACAAGAAAGCATACTAAACATCATATCAATTGCATTAGAAAGTCTAATCCTAAATCATTAAATATCATTATTGCAATGAAGATGAAATCTTTAGAAGGAACAAAACTATTGAAAGAAAAAAAAAATCTTAAAAGAGGTAGAATCTGTAGATATGAGCCGATTTTTGTGTAAAAATCGGTATTTATGTGCCAATTTAAAGCAGTTATGCCAACATTAATTGTATGGTGATAGTTGGCAGACGGGTGAGGGGAACGGAAACGAGAAATCCTTTGGTCTCACGCGAAATGAGGCTCCTGTAAATGTTGAAACTCACCGTTCATTTTTCAAGGCTCATGACAGAATTATTTGGAGAGGCTTAGAGAGGAAAAAGAATGATAATAATAATAATAATATTCGTAATGGTAAAAATTTTAATAAATGAATAATAATAACAGTAATAATCCTTTTTTTTTTTTGTAATTTGATTTATTTAACTGTGTAGACTTGTACATTTGGTCATTTAAAGTAGTTCAGTTTCAAAACTCATATAAGTTATGACCATATCAACTAGTGAGCACATTTATACAACTGGTGAATACATTTATGCTTTCGAGTGACTAGATAAGTTAGTGAATTCAATTTGTTGAACATGGTGTTTGTCTTAAGGCTAAATAAAATTTTATCAAAAAGTAAATAATCTAAGAGGAGCTTGAGACGTAAGGGATCTTATACCCCCCTCCTCACCTAGAAGTTCTCTTAGCCTAAAATTTCACTTTGGTAATACATTTAAAGAAATTTTAGCTAGAAACATAAATATTTATAAATGTGTAATGAATAAATCACAGTCTAATGAGAGCTTGGTTGTATTCAGATTAAATTTAGTTAATAATAATAATAAACTGAAAAATCATAATTTCTAACTTCAAAACAATAGCAAAAAAACATTTATACTTATATATTAGACAACTGACTTGACTCAACCCAAAAACTATTACGTGGATTCATTATCAAAGATGAGTCGACAAATTTCAATCTTTATATTACATTATGATGGTGTATTAGTCACTTCTGATAACTTCAACCCGAGCTACAAAGGAGGTCGTCGTCAACCGCTGTGTATACCTACACAGTCAACATTTGATAATCTATGTCGTAGAGTTCTTAGTGCCCTGAGTGGTGTTCCTAGGACTTACATCATATCGATCGTATGTCAATTTCCTGTCGGTCAAAATTATATCGCAACTCCAATTGAAGATGATGAGGTTATAGAATGTAATACAAGTTGCTCAACAATAAAACTTGACACTACACAAAAATTGAAAGTTGGGGTGATGTTCATCAGAGTAATAATCAAATATCACATTAAAGTGCAGCTGATCCTTTAGAATATCCAGCTCGTGACAGTAACGATGTCTCAGCAACAAATCTAATGAATTATCAAGACTATACTCCTGATAGACATTCTTGTTTGGAGGCAAGTCAACGTCCGTGGATACATATGGATCACATAGCTCAAGATGATACTCAAATTACAAGAGAGAGTTAAGGATATGAGACAATGAACAGTAGCACAATTGATGGTTCTGATAATGACTTCGATAGCAAAACAGATGCACTAATATCGACAGATGTATCTGAGATTATGGGCAGAGAAAAACTGTAGAGCATTCCACAAATAGTGCACCCATTCTTGACGCTATAATATCTCGCAATGATTACATTTGAGTATGTCATAAAACAGAGTAGTGGGACAAGGATGTCAAGGTTGATGCTCCAACATTTCCAAAAAACAAGTCTGAAGGTCATATTTCAGATGTGTTATATGAGGGCATGATATTCATCAACAAACAGACTTACAATTTACAATAAATGGCAGGAGCATACAAAACAATATTGAACTTTCAAATATACATTCCAATAAATCTCGATTAGTTTGAAGTGTATGCACCATGAATATCCATCTCGACCATGCCAGTGGTGTTTGCATGCAACTTGGAGCAAGATACTTTTGGGAGTATGAAAAATATCATTTTTCATTGATCATCACTCTTGTGCACGTAGAATTCATACTGGTGGACACCGTCAATGCACATCAAAATTTATGTATTATTATATTCTCTCCATCATCAAATGTCAATTTGACTTGAAGCCTAAATAAATTATGCTCTTATGGAGGTTAAATTTAACATCCGAGTATTTTATATGAATCCACGATATGCAAGGTGAAAGACCATCAAGTCTATTTTTGGTAGTTGGGAAACTTATTATCCATTGCACAAGTTAATGGTAGTCATTTTGACTGTAATTCGGGATTCATTTATATGATAAATTTGAAAGCACACCTCGATTTCAACGGCTCATTTGGGCATTTGGGCAATCTACAGAGGGTTTAAGTAATCGTTGCTCTATTTTGAGTTTTAACAACACATTTTTGTTAGAAAAATATCATGGAACTTTACTTAGCGTTGTTGGTGTTAATGCAAATAATGGTCTCTTCCCATTGGCATTTGCGCTAGTTGAGTCTGAGTGAATCGATTCCTGGATCTAGTTTTATGAAATTTATTTCAGCTCTTGCCTATTGTTGGATCACGTACATATCTTTTGTATAATATTGGATCGTCATTTAGGCATTGTTCGTGAGAATAGAGAAATTGTCCCAAGGGCGTCACAAAAATTCTGTTAGTAATCTTAGAGAAGTTTTTTAAAAGTAATTATACAAATAATTAATATTTATATAGAGATGTGTCAAAACATGTATTGGACAGAGAATACAAATCACATTCAATTATTCAACCAACATATAACTGATATCTGTAATTGTTGACCTCATTTTTTAGGTCATTACTCATTTCAGAATCCTAGGATCTAGCTCTAAGGGTTTCTATTAACTATCCTAGAAAACTATAAATTGATACCCACCATTTTAGAAATTCCAAAACATTTCCTATTTTCCTGTGATGTCTAGCATTTATGGTCTCAAAAACATCGTCTTATGGATGAGCGATTAAGGTCTATTGTGTGGAGACTCAGGGAGAAGTTCTCAATAAGATTTCAAGCTCTAGGAAAACCTCATCAGGACTTTATCGTCACATAAACTCACCAAATGCACAAAATTCATTAAATTGCACAAGATCGGACTTCAATTGAGCCTAAAGGACGGGTGAAAATGTAAACTTCTTCGGACGACCTCCGACGATAAAATCAACTGCGTCAACGCGTCCGAGACATTAATTTTAGTAGGAAAAGACATCCATATTGTCATATTTCCGACACAAAAAAATTTGCACACAAATCGATGAATTCACCAAAATGGCTTCTGACGACGAAATGGACTGCGCCAACGCGTCCGGAACGTCAAGATTTCCAAAAAAGAATATTCAATTTTCTACAATCTGACGCACGAATAAAAATGCATAAATTAAATTTTATTTTTGAAATATTAAATTTTTTTTATTTATATTACTTATTATAATAAAATTATAACCCTAATTTCTATTTCCCCTTTTCCCACATGCTTAAACTCTCCATTCGATCATTGCGGCTAGGTCAGGTGTCGGCTGGCCTCCAAATCGATGAATTCACCAAAATGGCTTCTGACGACGAAATGGACTGCGCCAACGCGTCCGGAACGTCAGCCTGAGCCAATCGATTAAGGCCAAGGCCAAGGCCGCCGAGCTCGCCTCCTCTCCCGCATCTCTTCCCTCACACGTGGCATTCCTCTTCCCTCACACGCGGCATTCCGCTGCCATTCGGATTTCCAAAAAAAAATATTCAATTTTCTACAATCTGACGCACGAATAAAAATGCATAAATTAAATTTTATTTTTGAAATATTAAATTTTTTTTATGCGAAGTTCCACCTAGCCGGCTTTTCCTCTGCCATAGGTTGCATTTCCTCTTGCCTTAAATCCTTCTCCTCCTTTCCCTTTACCTGATTTGCTTACCAGGGAGGCTGGTAGGTGGCTTCTCCTCTCTCCTTTCTTTGCTATAAAAACCCCATTTGGGATAAGGTCTAGGGCTGGCCGAAATTTCTGAGAGTTTGGAGGTGCTGTCAAAATCTCCTCTAATTTCATTCTTACTTGTTCTTTTCATCCTCTGCAGCCTGAGGGTTGTTGAAAACTTCTGGAGAAAAAGGAGAGGAGTGGCTTTGGGGTGTTGTTGAAGAAGCTGCATTTTTTTTTCTTTGTTGTTCGAAAGGCTGTTTTCCTTCTTCTTTACTGTGGGAGGTCTTAGGAAAGAAAACTCTGCTAACATCTTATCCAAAATTTGATTTTCGTGTGCTGGAGTGTGGAGCATTCGTTGGTGGTTGTTTTTCGAAGCTTTTAGGAGGAAGGCCCTGTCAAAACATCTTCTTGACTAGTGTTTTTTGCGTGCTGGGAATCTAAGGGATTTGTTGGCTGCTACTTCTTGAAGCTTTTAGGAAGAGGATTCCTTTGGAAGGCCTTTTATTGGATCTGTCTTACTTTTTTTGCTTTAAGTCGGCATTAAGAGGTATTTATCTTCCTTCCTCTGATTTGCAACGTTTCGGATGGCATAAAAACATTTCCTATTTCATGTGTAAGCAAGATTTGGGCTTGTTCTAAGATTTAAGCATGAGTAGTTCCTAGAAATATTTAAATGGAGCATAATGTGGTTGCCTTCTTTTCTTTTTCTGCTCGATGCATGTTGGAAGTGCTAAAAATTAGGGAATGCATGAGAGAGACTTTGATTTATCTCAGTTGCGGGGTCATAACGGCATTGATATTAAAGATTGGGCCTTTAATACTCTTATTGGATTTGATTTAGAAGCTTTATGTGGATTAGTTGAAATAGCATTTTAGGGAAAGCATGTTTAGGTCCACTCTCTCATACGAATCTTATTCTTACGCTTTTATTATTTCTATACTTATATGTTGGAAGTTATGGATTTCTTTATTTGCTCCTTGCTGAAGTAATTCATTGCTAAAAGAAAGATGATTTTTTTTAAAAAAAAAAAAAGAGAAAGCTAGCTTGTGTTTCTTTTCTGATTGAAATACATGAGAAGTCATGGCTTTGGAATAACGTTTACCCATCTAGAATTCATGTTGGAATTCATTTTTTAATGAGGAAACATGTTGGTTGGAATTAGTTTCAATGCTAAATAACATGTTGGCATTAGGAACTTGTTTATGCTTATTCGTTCCTGTTACTTGCTGCAGTTTGGAACATATATTAGTTTTAATACCTGGGAATATAAAAATCTTACGGATTTGATTTGGATTTGATGGCCAAGTTTTTCCCATCTTGTTGGGTATGATTTGGATCTTTTTGGACTAGATTCATGCTGGAAAAGCTAATCTCTGTTTTTCCCCTCTTGTTGGGTACGATTTTGATCTCTTTGGAGAGGGAAAATGCTGGAAATTTTGTCTTGTTTTGACCCATTTGTTGGGTGCGGTTTTAGTCCTTTGGAAATGGAAAATGCTGGATATTTTACTTTATTTTTCCCACGTTAGTAAGCTCGGTTTGGGCTCTGTTTTTGATTATTTATATTGGATGAAGTCTCTTATTGTTTTGGACTATTTCTGGGTTTGATTTGCCCTTGTATTGGGCTCGGGTTGCCCTTTTTCTGGGCTTGGTTCGGGCTTCCTTTGGTGATTTATATTGGCTGAGGTTTTGGAATATTTCTTGAGCTTGGTTTGCCTTTGTATTGGGCTCGGGCTGCCCCTTTTCCTGGCACTGCCCGTAAGCTTGTTTGGGGCTAATTTAATGATTGTTTGGGAGCTTTTAAACTGCTAGGTTTTCTGTAGCAAAACTGTAGGAAGCTGTTGTTGGTTGTAGGAAGTTCAGAATTGCTGGTTGGAGCAGTTTGGAAGCTTAAAAGTGTAATTAATTGTTGTAGTTAGCTGTTTGGGTGTTGTAATTACTGTTTACACTCATGTAGTTGGTGATTGGGCCCCATATAGATGTTGTTTGGTGGCTATTTGATTGTTGGTTTTGTGGTGATTTTGTTCCTTTTGTGAGCCTTACCCGTGAGCTATTTGGAAGCCTGTTTTTGGGTTGTTTTCCTTTCTTTGTCGTGCTTTCCCATTCACTCTCCTATGTATATCAAAGGCAATGTAATGATAATACCCATGAGGGTTCTCTTTCACTATTTGTGGCCATGCATGGGGTTTGTTTCCCTCTTTTCTGCCTTTGGCCGTGAGCTTCATTGATGTTGTCAGTATTGTATTTAGCTCAGATTTAGCTTTATTTTCATTTCTCCTGGATGTGGATCTTTTCCTTTAATTCTTTTATGATTGAAAATGTTTGATTTGGGATTAGTTTCCCCTTTATTGTCCCTAACTGCAAATCTTAATGTGATGAATTTTCACATTTGCCGTGAAAGCTGGTTCATTGATTGGGTGAACCGTACTTGGAGCACTTTCTAGTGGAATGTTTGAACTACGTTTTTTTTTTAAGTTTTATTCGTCATATTATGAAGTTTTATTCGTGAAAGTTTAAATTACATTTTTAGGTTTTTAAACCCTTTTTTGAGATTGAATCGGTTATTTTTTTTATTTTATCATTTTTTTAACGAGGTTTTAAAAAATTCTAGGCCGATGTCTTTAAACGTTTTTAGGCCGATGCACTTACGATTTCACTTAAGGCTTATTGATTTAACTTTGTTTTAAAAAGTGGATCGGCCTCTTTTTTTGTTTGTATTTTTAGGCCGATGCACTTACGATTTCACTTAAAACTTATTGATTTAACTTTGTTTTAAAAAGTGGATCGGCCTCTTTTTTTGTTTGTTTTTTTTTTTAAAGTTAAGTTAAGAATTTCCGATTTAATTATTTTCAGAAATGATTCATGATCTTAAAGAAAAATATGAGGGAGAGAGAAAGGGAGAGGAAATTAAAAATGAAATTTGGTCTGCTGAGATGATAGAAAATTAAAGAGGCGATAGGATAGCAAACCATTCATCATTCCTTTTTGCATAAGAAAGATGAAATTGTAATTGGACGAATAGTTGAAAGTTGGAAGAAAGTAAAAGTTTAAATGATGATTAGGAGCATGAGTTGAAAGATCAATGGACTTGCATTTAGGCCCCTTAAGCTTTGAATAAACTTAAACACAATTATTTTAACAAGAATTGAAGCACATTTCACAACCATTTTGTCAAAATTATAGGCTTACCCTTAGGTCTTAGGAGTCTGATAGCGAGCTAAGTCTGATCTAAAGATGTTCGAGGATTAGTTGAAAAACACTTAATTGAAGATAGACACTTTAGAACACTTCAAGCTCAAACTAAAGTGTAGACTTCCTAGGTCTTAGCAGCACACCGTGAGAGAGAGTTCATCACCATAATTTTCAAATGAACCTAAGAAACCAGACATCTGACCCTAGTTCATAAGTCAATTAGGACACTAGACACGAGGGTGCACTAGGTTGTGGTTCATGACTGATTTAATTAAATCAAATAATGAAATTCTTGCCTTCAATTGACCAAAAATGAAATTCAATGCTTCGGGATTTGAGCTTGAATCTTACACTCAGATACTCCTGGCAATTGGGGACATTCTCAATATCACATATAAATCTTATATTCTTAGTCCTTTATATGTGATATTGTGTTTTGTTTTGTTCGTATTTTCTCTACGATTTGTCGGTTTTCTCGAGTTTTTCAGGTCGTGTTTTCTCTTATTTACACATCACATACTAGTTAAGCTTAAAAGAGCAGCAGTCCTCTCAAATATACAGGTTTAATTTACATTACAACATTTTATTTCTTAGCACGTTATACTTTTCCTCCTGTCATGTATACAACATTTTATTTCTAGTTTGTTATGTTATTTTTCTAGCATGTATACTGTTTTGCATAGTCTGTTATACTATTTCTTTAGTTTATTATAGTATTCTCCTAACATGTAATATTATTTCTTTCTTCTTTTATATATCACATGATTTGTTTGTTTTGATTACACTATGCCTTAGTATAGGATAACCTAGTGGTTAGGTGCATTTTCAAAACTAAAACTAAACCCGGAGGTGCTACGACGAAGAGCTTGGAGCGAACATCGTGGGCAGCACGACGAGGAATAAAGATGGATCTGCAACATTAAAACACATTCACATCACCTATCACCCTCTTTAGTTTAAATAACAACTCATATGGTCACCTTTTAGACTTTTCGCATAACCCTGTTGTGTAATTATAAGCCCTAACACTTTAGGATTCCGAAGTTACCGTCCGGTACAGTATAAATCCTCCTATCTTTTTAGGTCATTTGCACGATCAGATATCGTGCGAATGTAAGTCCTAAATTCTAAAAAATAAATTGCAGGATTAAACATTAAATAACATCACTAATATCATTTCAAAAACATAAAGTCAAATAATAAGATAGTTGGGAAGTCACCGAAGTGTTCCTCGAATCTGTGACATCCCTTAGTATTCATTCCTTTAAATTCCTTAAAATAATTGTTCCTATTTTGAATCATTCCCATTTGATTTTCTTATGTCCAATCTTAGAAACCTAAACTTTGAAATTTTGAAGGCAAAACCACTGATCTTAATCGAGAGTTTTCTTAAGTAACTCAAGTCATTTAAGATGTAATTAACTATAGGGGTTTGACTCTATAGGGAACTTGAAACTCAGATAAAATAAATCATATCTAATTTTTATATTAGGTAGGGGAACTTGTTGGCCTCATATAAAATATTTCGCAGACCAAACGGATGTCACAAATTCTTTTGTTTAGGTAATTGAGCCTACTAAAAATGATATGTTTATTCTTCGGGATAAATGTATTATTTGTGGTATCGTGCTTAGTCACCCAAACTATCCAAAATGTGAGACTTATTTGGTCTCACCTATTTTTAAATCAAAATGTTACTTTCAAAAATCATATTCATATCAAAACTATTTTCATATTTTTCCTATAATTTTACAACTGCAAATGTGAGACTCTTTTTTCGTTTGTTTTGTTTTTTTTTAACGGTCAAGTTAAAAATGAGAATTTCTGATTTAATTATTTTCAGAAATGATTCATGATCTTAAAGAAAAATATGAGAGAAAGAAAAAGGGAGAGGAAATTAAAAATGAAATTTGATCTGCTGAGATGATAGAAACCTAAAGAGGAGATAGGATAGCAAATCATTCACCATTCCTTTTGCCTTTTGCATAAGAGATGAAATTGTAATTGGAAGAATAGTTGAGATTTGGAAGAAAGTAAGAGTTTAAATGACGATTAGGAGAATGGATTGAAAGATCAGTAGACTTGCATTTAGGCCCCTCAAACTTTGAATAAACTTAAACCCAATTGCTTTAACTAGGATTGAAGCACATTTCACAACACTTTTGCCAAAATTATAGGTTTACCCCTAGGTCTTATGAGTCTAATAGCGAACTAAGTTTGATCTAAAGATATTTGATGATTAGTTGAAAAACACTTAATTGAAGATAGACACTTTAGAACACTTCATGCTCAAACTAAAGTGTAGGCTTTCTAGGCCTTAGGAGCACTCCCTGAGAGAGAGTTCATCATCCTAATTTTCAAATGAACCTAAGAAGTCAGAAATCTAACCCTAGTTCATAAGTTAATAAGGGCACTAGACACAAGGGTGCGCTAAGTTGTGGTTCATGACTGATTTAATTAAATCAAATAATGAAATTATTGACTTAACTTGACCAAAAATGAAACCCAATGCTCCGGGATTTGAGCTTGAATATTTGAGCTTGAAATGCTCCGGGATTTGAGCTTGAATCTTACACTCATATCATTTTGGCAATTGATGATATTCTCAATATCACATATAAATCTCCTATTCTTGGTCCTTTATATGTGATATTGTGTTTTGTTTTGTTTATTTGTCTTTTTTCTACAATTTATCGGTTTTCTTGAGTTTTTTAGGTCGTGTTTTCTCCTGTTTACACATCACATACTAGCTAAGCTTAAAGAAGCAGCAGTCCTCTCAAATATACATGTTTGATTTACATTGCAGCATTTTATTTCTTAGCACGTTATACTTTTCCTCCTGTCATGTATACTGTTTTGCATAGCCTGCTGTACTATTTTCTAGCATGTTATACTGTAGTCTGTTATGTTATTTTTCTAGCATGTATACTGTTTTGCATAATCTGTTATACTGTTTCTTTAGTTTGTTATAATATTCTCCTGACATGTAATATTATTTCTTTCTTCTTTTATATATCACATGATTTATTTGTTTTGATATACATTGTCTTAGTATAGGATAACCTAGTGGTTAGGTGCATTTTCAAAACTAAAACTAAACCCGGAGGTGCTACGACGAAGAGCTTGGAGCGAACATCGTGGGCAGCACGACGAGGAACAACTTCAATATGGATCTGCAACATCAAAACACATTCACATCACCTATCACTCTCTTTAGTTTAAATAACAACTCATAGGATCACCTTTTAGGCTTTTTGCACAACCATGTTGTGTAATTATAAGTCCTAACACTTTAGGATTCCGAAATTACCGTCCGATACAGTGTAAATCCTCCTATCTTTTTAGGTCATTTGCAAGATGAGATATCGTGCGAATATAAGTCCTAAATTGAATGTAAGTCCACATAATTCATAAATCCTAAATAATTTGCAGAATTGAAATATCAAATAAGCATCATTTCAAAGACAAAAAGCCAAACATTAGGATAGTTGGGACATCCCCGGCAAGAAATAAAATATGTATTCAATAAATTCAAAAACTAAACGGATAAAATAAAATTTATACTATTCCTTAAAATAATTGTTCCTATTTTGAACTATTCCCATTTGATTTTCTTATGTCCAGTCTTGGAAATCTAAACTTTGAAATCTTGAAGGCAAAACCACTGATCTTAATCGAGAGTTTTCTTAAGTAACCCAAGTCATTTAAGATGTAATTAACTATAGGGGCTTGCCTCTATAGGAAACTTGGAACCCAGGTAAAATAAACCCTATCTAATCTTTATATTAAGTAGGGGAACTTGTTGGTCTCATATAAAATATTTCGCAGACCAAGCGGATGTCACAAATTCTTTAGTTTAGGTAATTGAGCCTACTACAAATGATGTTTATTCTTCAGGATAAGTGTATTATTTGTGGTATCGTGATTATTCACTCAAACTATCCAAAATGTGAGACTCGTTTGGTATCACATATTTTTAAATTAAAATGTTACTTTCAAAAATCATATTCATATCAAAACTATTTTCACATTTTTCCTATAATTTTCAACTCCAAAAATTAAAACTGCCGACAGTAATATTAAACAAGATGCATATGATTGGTTGATTACCTGAGATATTAAAAGGTGGATTATATCATTGATGATGGGCGAAGACATGGAATAATGACAACCAACGCATCATCGATAACTACTTGAATCAGTATAGCATTACAAAGTTATGAAACTGAAGCTAGAAGATTTCCTGCACCTACTCGCATCAATCATAATGAGTATGAAGCATATGACTTTAGTTATGGATCATTCCGAGTTGACTTACATGAGGACAAGAGCTGCAGTTGTATTTGTGGAGTACCCCCAAGGCATATCATATGTCTCGCCCCCAAGTCATAACTACTTTAGGTAACAAAGCACATCGATCATTTATCATACGTCTCTCAATATTACACTATTGAGTTTTTCAAGAAGACGAACCCATTGGAGTTCCATGTTATCCCTGAATGAGCATCATAGCCTGATTTTGACCCATCGACTAACTTCATTGAGTTAGCGCAACCAAATTTCAGATGAAGAACATGAAGATCACGCACAAAATACTACACAAATATGATACATGAGCGTGTAACTTGAGACCATTGGATATGTTGTGTGCCTCGTACTATTAGACATAACAAATCAACTTATCCTACAAACCCACAAAATATTAGGTAAAAGAAGTCAAACACTACAACTCCTGTGAAGACAAACAATTTTATTATAATTTTTCATCTTTTTTTACAGGCATCATGACATACTCTAGGCATATTCGGGGACGAGATGGAGTATCACACTCTCAATGATGCACGGCTAGACCAACAACATGAGACTAATGTTAGACCAGCACCTCCTAAGCTTCACCATGCCATTGTTCCACTACGCGAGAAACATAAAGTAGCACATCCATATGAAGTAGTGTCAAACAAATTTCAAAATATTTCCCTAATTAACATCAAGAGATGGAGAGTTTAAATTAATAATTTTATTGTAGAGTACCAAATGGATGTGTAATGTTCCCGTTTTATTGTTGTCTTAAGAGATATTAGACTAGACTGCATCAGTTATCTTCAGTTCATCAGGTTGGATCCTCATTTGCTAACGGCGTTTGCAGAGCGATAGTGTTCGGGTACTAACACATTCCATTTACCAGCTGATGAGATGATTATTACTCTACAAGATGTTACTTTAATTTTGGGCATTAGAGTTGACAGACCAGCACTGATGAGGTCGAGAGTTGTTGGCCAGGGCAGGAAGTGGGCTTCATGGTCGGTCTCTTGAGATGATTTACCGGGCATTCACCCAGCTCTACACGTATTGTACTACTAGTGTGATGCTCCAGATGTTATAGCGAGTTTCGGGATGGGTCAGGCAAAATCACATACTTGTGTACCTTTGTGATGGTTGAGGTGAGCACTCTATATGGACATATGAAGATTTAGATGATATTATCTTTTAGAAACATATACGGGCTTATATACTCCTCATACTAGGCTTCTTTCTCATTCCGAATAAGTCAAAATTAGAGATTCATTTGCAGTACTTACCGGTTATAGAGAATCCGTCAGTTTTCTCCCAATACTATATTGGAACAGCCATATTTAAAATTAGTACAGGGAGTTCACACATAACTACAAAGCCCTGCTTGGTGAATGTGGCATGTTGTTGGCATTTGCTATAATTGTGGCCTTGGGAGAGATTTCATGTTGGCAGACAAATAATACAAGCTCCTTGCACTTCAGAGATCGATGGGATGAGTGTTGGATGCAGATTCAAAAATTATTTAAAACTCGTATTTAGAAATAATATATTATTAATATTGTTAAGGAAGACTTTCTTGATTTTTTTTAGGTTGAACCGGTAGTATGTACGGGAGCAGCGGTCGTGTCATATTTGGGTATACCAAGATGAGTTTGATGGACTCTTGCTCTCATAGATATTGAAATTTTATTGCATCATTTCATGTTACATAATTTTATTTCTAGTGAGAATCAAATTATTTTTGCTAACTGCAGGTGACATGAGTGTCATGTCGAGATCTATTCCACATCGGTTTGCAGATCTATGCACCTCTGGATCAGCTGTTTGGGAGACTGGCGTTGGTTTGCTGGTAGCGAATAGAGTAGCACTTACCAGAGGAAGTGACACGACAATTTGGACAGCTACCTAGAATGCATATTCAAGCTAGGGAGTCTGGTTTTCAGAGGGTTGATGGACGGGGGAAGAGCCGACTATCACCGACAAGATGATAGAGAGACATATGTTGATGCCCAATATTCTGGAGGTATAAATCTGGATCGAGTTGTTGTTTTATATATGGGATAGTTCAAGACACTAGCTACACTACACCTGAATTGCCAAGGAATCCTCCATACACATTTTTTGAGGGCAAATATATAAGAAGCACTGATGTTTTACTAATTTTCTAATAAATTAATGTTTATCTACTCTAATTTTCAAATGTTTATATAATGAATTTTTTTGCAGTATGATTAAATCGCGGAGATAGATGGTTAGTTATTGACCTTCTGGGGCTCCATTGATGAGAGTCCCAAAAGAAGATATATAATGTGGAGGATGTTTATAGTTGCATGAGACGATCAAACTACCTATGACAAGGACGATGTCACATGTACTCCACTGACGACCTATGATGACCCCAGGCCTTCCAACTCTGCATTCACAGTCTCACAGCCTCATGTTCACCAAACTCGCTCTTCATACGAGTGCACTCTTACAACATATACCAAAGCAAGTTCTCCATGGGCGACACCAGGTAGTGCCCCTTCACAACAGCAATTTTGGATTTCATGTCTGACAATACCTTCACAAGATCAACAGTTTTGGGGGTATGATGCAAATTTCATACATGATCAGAGATTGTTTACATCATATCCTGTGCATCTATCACCCACACCAGGGCAGAAGGACGACCCAAAGCAGTTACATGGCCAGCAGCAACAACACCCACAAGAGCGACCATGGAGAATGATACAACATCGACATCATGTTGTGCAATTAATGATGTCATAATTGCTTTAAATTGGCACAAAAATACCAATTTTGACACAAAAATCGGTACCTACCTACTGATTAAGTCACATTTAAAAAAAAATCAAAATTTGTTCCTTTCAAAGATTTAATAGTATGACATTTTTAAAAATTTTGTCTTGCAATGAGTTCTTAAGATTTATGGGGTTGCTCTTAAATCACATGTAATAATGAAAATTTTAAAAATTAGAGAACAATAATACTAGAATAACCACCATGAAGATCCCGCACATAGTTATTACAAAATAACATTAACAGAGAACGAAAAGAAATATAAGGGCGTGTTTGGGATCATGTTTGTTTTCTATCTTTGATTTTTATTTTTGCTTTATTTTAAAAACATATTTGCTTAGTAGATTTTTTTGCATATTTTTTTTTATTTAAAAAAAACAAATCAGCTTTGTTTTAAAAGTAATCAAAACATATAAACATTTTTTTGGATTCTTCAAAACAACTAAATATGTCATAAAAACATGTTTTATTTTAAGTAAAATATAGACAAAACAAAACAAAACAAAAAACACTAAAACTAAAAATGATCCCAATCGGCCCCTAAATCTTTGAGGAAAAGACAATCCTCCGACATACAGATGCTAGAAATACAAAATCACTATCAGGATCCAGAATAATCATACATTGGATGGTAAAGTTAAAATTCATGGAGATCAGTTGTCTATGAATGAAGAGATTTTGAACTGAATGATTACACATAGCAAATTAACTAATATAAACTTCAAAATCTTAAAAATGTTTCAAAGCCAACCTGCTTGTGTTTCCAGTTATAATAACAAAATTTGATCATTTCATTTACTGGCATTAATTTTTTGAGAAGAATACCAAAAAGGTAAGTGGGCAATTCACCAATTGTCTATGTAAATTAAAAATGAATAACATGATCGAAAAAACTTCTGTGGATAGGAAAGACAAAGAAATTAAAAAAAATTATATTAGATTTATAACGACAATCCCTAATCATTATTACTTATCATTAGCTTTTATTTCCTCATTTTATATTTCCTATTTATTTTATTTTGTTTTATTTCTTTCCAATTTGTTTTATTCTGGTTTATTTCTTTTTTTTTGTTGTGTCTATTGTAATTGGATTTAAATACCCTCATTCTATCAATAATATTATGATGTTTTGTTTCAATCCCAGTTTTATTTTAACATGGTATCAAAGCCATGGGTCTGACCTAGCAGCCGCCAAACCCTCCCTTGTCGTCGGCTGGCCTTTCCAGGCGTTGCCTCTCACTCCAACCGGTTGGATCTATTCTTCCAAGCGTCAAATCTCTCCTACCAGCCAAATTAACCGCCAAAATTCCTGTCCAGGCCAATAAGGTTGCTCCCAGCCAACGTGAACTCCACCAGGCGCTCCATTATGTCGGCCATAACTTATGTCCAGGCCACTGGTCCTATCCAAACCTGCTCCCAACCGCCAGACCTCCTTCAGGTATTGTATCCTGCAGACCAAAATTTTCGTCCAGCCAGCCAGTTTTTTTCTGTACAACCGCTATACCTTCTTTCCTTCCTGGAGCCGGAGTCTTCCGATGTCACAACAATCCGACATCTCATTTGGCTTAGTCAAAATCATGGTGAACTCCATTACTGAGACACCTTCAGAAGGTGTTCTTGATTCCACCGGAGGATCTACTCCAACTCTGCAGACCAAAGGACCGGAAACCAACATGAATTTCTTAATAAAAAACCATAACCTGAACAACAGTACCTTTCTTTAATGGTCCCAAGTGATGCATTTGTTCATCAAATGACGCGGGAAATTCGGTCACCTCACAGGTATGATTCGTGAGCCTCCAAAGACAAACTTGACGTATGGAGTTTGGGAAGTGGAGAACTTCGTGGCATATCGTAGCTAATCAACTCCATAGAGACTTTGATTGGTCATTCATATATGTTTCTCCCTTCAGCTAGTGCCCTATAAACGGCAATCCGTGATACCTACTCCGATGTAGGAAACTCCAGCCAACTATATGAGGTGTCTAAAAAAATTCGGGAGGCAAAACAGAGGCCAAAGACCGTGACCCAGTACAATGATGACCTTGTTGCATTATAGATTGAATGTGACATGTACTACGACTACACTTGGGATTCTCCGACCGACCTTTCTCTCTTCCAGAAGATTGTAGAAAAGGACCACATGTTCCAATTCCTAACTGGCCTTAACAAAGAACTTGACGAAGTCCAGAGCCATATTCTTGGTCGGAACCCTTTTCCTTTTGCTCGCGCTATTTTCACCGAGATTCGTCGGGAAGAGTCAGAGACTTGTCATGCTCGACACTTCTACTCCTTCAGTCGAATCGTCTGCCTTGATCTCGAATGGTGCTTAGTCCTCGTTCATGCAACCTCGGACCTGTCATCTCACTTGTGATTACTGCACACTCATCCACACTAGGGACAACTGTTCGAAACTTCATGGTAATCAGCATACAAACCTTCAGCTTAATTCTCTACTACCAAGGGTCTCACTGTGACGTCCGAACCTACCACGGTTCAGCCGATTAGTACCCGGAACATCTCAGAATCTTCTGAATCCCTGAAAACCAAATGGAGCAATTGATCAAGCTACTTGGATTTAATCAATTCTCTGTAGGTCTGTCGACCTCACATGTTCGATAAGGTACTCTTCATATGGCTCTCACGATTCTTTCCTCCTCTGGTTTATAGATTATTGATTCAGGTACCACATATTACAATAACAAGATAATCGCAAGCTATCTCGACTTAATATCCGTGCTCTGGGAAAGTACTGTCAGAATTAATGATGGCTCTTGTAATTTCTTTGTTGAAAAAGGGTCGGTTGTACTAACAATCAGCCTAACTGTAGTGTTTGTTTTACATGTTACATTGTTGCAATGTAACTTGTTATTTATCAACAAGTTGGCAAATGATATTGATTGTGTGACTAATTTCTCTTCTGATGATTGTGTTCTTTAGGATCGTCGCTCGGGGAGGATGATTAGAACTGCCAATAGAGTAGCTGGACTCTACTACTTTCAAAAGAAGAACACGGAGAGTGAGAACACACCACTCAAGAGTTGTAGTTTAGCTCGAGTCAATAAATGTTTCATCATGTTGTTGCATTATCATTTGAGTCATCCTAGTTTCCAATATATAAAAAATTTGTATCCTTTGATGTTTTCTAATAAAAATCTTTTTAATTTTGATTGAGAGACATGTCAGTTAACCAAGCATCATTAGTTCTATTACAAATCGTACACTTCACACACCTTGTCATTTCTCTCTCATTCACAGTGACATATGGGAACCCTCTCGCACTTCCAGCTACACCAATAAACGGTGGTTCCTGACGCTGATTGATGACCACACTCAGATGAAGTGGGTCTACATTTAAAAGACAAAACTGGAGATTGTTATAACCTTCCAAAACTTCTACACATTCATTTTAACTCAATTTGAAACTCCAATTAAGGTCCTTTAGTCCTACTATAACCATGAATTTTTCAAGTTTATTTTGGGTGAATTCTTAATGAGTAAGAGCATCATCTACCATAGCTCGTGAAAGGACTCTCCTCAACAAAATGGGGTAGTCGAGAAAAAAAAAATTGTCACCTCCTCGACGTTGCTCGCTCAATTATGTTTCAATCTAATGTACCGAAATAGTTTTAGAACAAAACCATTCTGAATGTCGCCTATCTCATAAATAGTTCCCTCTAAAATTCACAAGTTCTGAACCCCCTTTGTAATTCTAATATCATTCTTCTCCGTCAATCGAGACTTCTCCACATTAAATCCCAAGATTTTTGGGTGCATTGTTATTGTTCGGAACACTACCCCCACTCGAAGTAAAGGTAATCCCAGATCCATAAAATACATCTTCCTGAGATACTCCGCCACTCAAACGGGATATTGGTGCTTTGATTCTACTATAAACACAATCTATAAGAGTGTTGATGTCTCCTTCTTTGAAAGTGTTCCCTATTTTCTTAGCTCGGCCTCAAGTGAGGAGGAGCTTAAGTTCTTAGACACACTTATCTTACTCCTATGGATGTTTCCCACATTATCCCGGTCACTAAGGAGTCCCATATTCCATTGAGTGCACTATCTACTCCTCTTATTGTCTATGTCTACACTCGGTGCACCCGTCTCAATGCTCCTGTCCTTGAGCCCACTACCTCCTTACAAGGCCATGACTCCACTCGGGGCAACAAACTCAGCATAACCCTCCTCTGAATGAGGTAAGTTCTCCGAGAAATGTATGCAATCAAACATGCTCTCTCAATTCAATGACAAAAGATGTCTTTTTTCGCAGTTTATCGCCGAACTACAAAGCATTTGCTACTAACCTGACGAACCATCGGATCTCAGCTAATATTGAGGTTGCTCTTGCTGAGCCAACCTGGAAAACGACAGTAATGGAAGAAATAAATGCCCTTCGGCGGAACTATGTGTGGGACGTCGTTGAGCTTCCTTGGGGTAAGAAAGTAATAAGGTGTCGATGGATTTTCAGCACCAAGTTCAACTCTAATAGATTCTTTGAACGTAACAAGGCACAATTGGTCGTCAAAGGGAACTCATAGACCTACAAAGTTGACAATGAGGAGAGGTTTGCTCCAGTAGCTAAGTTAAACACTATTCGAGTCATGTTGACCCTTGCGGGGAATCAGGATTGACTTTTATTCCAGCTAGATGTCAAGAATGCGTTCTTGAATGGAGAGCATATAGAAGAGGTGTACATGTCTATCCCTCCTGGCTTTGACTCTACTGCCTCCAGAGGGCAACTGTATGATGCAAAAGTCCCTCTATGGGCTAAAGCAATCTCCAAGAGTCTGGTTCGGCAAGTTCACAAAGGTAGTCCTGGGCCATGGTTTTACTTAGGCTCAATCGGGTCGGGTCATGCTCTCTTCTTCCAGCATTCCTCCAATGGCCAGATGGCTATCCTTATTGTCTATGCTGACAATATTGTTCTTGCAGATAACGATCTCCCAGCATTGGAGTCCTTGAAAAACATTTTTGCTAAGTCCTTTGAAACGAAGGACTTGGGATCTCTCCGGTACTTTTTAGGCATAGAAGTGACTCAATCATCTCAAGGCATTTTTCTGTCTTAGAGCATGTGGTTGATCTCTTGACAGAGAACAACACTCTTCTATGCAAACCAGTGATTGTACATATGGATCTGAATGAAAAATTATTTGACATTCTCAATATTGTGTTTTTCAACAAGGCTCATTACCAGCGTCTTGTGAGGAAACTCATCTACCTCGCCCATACTCGCCCCGACATATGTCACACAGTTGGTATGAGTCAATTCATGCATGACCTCTATGAGCACCATCTCTAAGTTGTCCAACGGATCTACCACTATTTAAAAGGTACATTGGGCTTAGGTTAGTTTTTTTTTTTTTCTTTCGTCACACATCGATCTATTTTGTTCATACATATATTAATTGGGTCAAGTCAGTTTATGATCGACATTCCACCTCGGGGTATTGCTCATTTGTATGGGGCAATCTTGCCACGTAAAAAAATAAAAAATTGTCCGTGGTTGCCCAAAGCATTGTTGAAGCTGAATTTTGATCTATGTCTTTGAAGATTTGTGAAGCTTTCCAGTTACGCATCATGCTCTGCGAATCTTGTATGCTAACATTTGTCCCGTTGCAGCTATTTTGTAATAATAAGGCCTCCATCAGCTTTGCTCACAATCCAGTCCAACATGATCGTACCAAATATATGGAGATTGACAAACACTTCATTAAGGAAAAGATTGAATCCGGAGAAATTTGTGTTCCTTTTGTGTCGTTCAATGGTCAATTAGCAGATATCCTTACCAAGAATCTTTCTCATCATTTGTTCGATGGCTTCAAATCCAAGTTGAGCATGACTGACATAATCCAAGTTGGCATTTCTTTCTTATTTGTTTTATTTTGTTTTATTTATTTTCTTTGTTGTGTCTATTGTAATTGGATTTAATAACCCCTCCTTCGATCACTAATATCATGTTATTTTATTCCATATCCTGGGTTCTATTCCAACAATTTGTCAATGTCAACTACGCTCCTTGTTATTAGATATTTTTAGGAGCCTCGTGTGTTGTTAGAATTTTTTTGTTCTTAAATTATAGTCAATACAAGAGGACTGACATACATAGCACATAATTCCTATGTATTTACATCTCACATTTAAACTTATATACACCACATATCAGTCAAATATTTATTATCACATCAAAAACAACACTATTATCACTTTTTAAACCTGCAATTTTTTAAAACACCAAAGTGCTATGTATGTAAATATGAAAGTTTAGGCGTGAGATATATAAATACATAAGAATCGTGTGCTACGTTTGAAGATTTCCCCACAAGTAAATCCTGGTGAAAACCAAGTGAAATTGAAATCAATGCACAATGATAAATATTCTCGTTAAATTAAAAATTTTACAAATGTGCATCAATTTGTTTTTCTAATTACTGCAATGTATAGTCAATACACCTTCAAACTGAATAGAAAACATCAAGCTATACGTGTGCCATGACAATAAATACCTCATCAACCAGGGACCAACATGCTATCTACTTGTAAAGCAATTGAAGAATGAATTATGATAAAATACTGAAAAAAATGTTACCTTTACTTGTTCCCATTTGGTCCTAGGTGTTATGCAACGCTTTGTGGAACCTCCTAATGGAATAGTTCCTTCAACTGCAAAAATGGTATAAAGCATGGATTTACAGGCAAAAACATCAATGCCAAGAATTTTTGTGCTTTTAATACTCACTTTCAGCATCATAAATAACAAAATTGCATTTGGTGTAGGCGTTAAAATCTGAATGACCGGGATAATTTGTATGTAGAACGAACTTCTTGATTCTATGAGTCTAGATATTCAAGTAAAATAAAATAGCCTCAGTAAATAATTAAAAATAAGCATATTAACCATTAAAATGGAATATACCTGTCCATCAAACAATATGTCTAGACCACGTGAGAAATAATTGTAGAAGTAATCTCCACAAAGAGTTGTGCGAGGGTGTGGGTCTGAAGCAGAGTGGATAACCATTTGGTCAACCTAAAACATTAAGATGAATGCAGGTATTCATTTTCACATTCAACAAACAAATTAGAGCTGGATGAAATTCAAACTAAAAAAGATTATTTTTATAGGCTTTATCTCAGCGCTAGATATTTGGAAAGAATTCAACTTTTGAAGGCAGGCCCACCTGCTTCTGATGGATGCCACAAGGACGTCCTAACTCTGTCCATACATCCTTCAAATAAAAACAAAAAGAATCAAACGAAGGGTCATAATGTATTATACATTTACCAGAATGTAAAAATTGTTTCAAAAGAAGAATGAATTGATTGAAAAAAAAAAAGAGCAAATGTATCTCGAATTCCAGCTATTGATCATGTATACGTTACAAGGCATAGAAGTGTTAAGAAAATTCTAACACAAAGATAAAAGGCAGTTGTTTGTAACCTATGGCAATATAAACGTGTAAAGAAGTTCTAAAAGGCTTAAGGCCCTAAATTTGTAACATAATTCAGAATAATGGCGTTTGTTCTAAGTTGAACTTCAAGCAAGGTTCCTGACTTTCTTTGTTCAGTCAACCGCCTGAATGGTTAGCACTTGATGAATACATAATGAGGGAATATTTAATTGTCAATCAAATATGATAATTAATACCTGGGGTGAGGCACCAAAAGGAATATGCTGGTTTCCAATCGTGAACCAAAGTTCTTCTCCAAGCTGACAAAAACAAAACCAGGATATAGCAATGAGATAGACAACCAAGGCAGATAAAAAAAAAATGCTTCCATGCAAATTATAATTGTTAGTTAACACGCTCTTCAAAGAATAAGTTACTAAAGGAAAAAGTTGAAACCAAATATAGAGACATAATTTAGCTTGAAGCTAGACTGATGACGTAAATATTGTATTTCCATAACAATCCGAGTTGTAAAAATCTTTCTTACCCACCAATATCAAAAGGATGAATAAAATTCATATGTCTAAAAAGTCCAATTACATACACATATTCAGTCACTCAAGTAGCACATATTGAATCCCAAAATGATTTCGGAAGTGGCTAATTTAGTCATAGAGTTATGCAATACTCCTATTTAGTCCCCTAATTATTCAATATTAATCCAAAACGGTCCCTCATGTGGATATCATGATACAAAAATGATCCCAATTTAATCCCCCAATTATACAAACTTGATCACAATTTAGTTCCTTAGGGACGAATTGGGATCAATTTTTGATAGTCGAGAGACAAAATTGGAGCACTAAAAAACTCTAGAGCTAAATTGACCACATATGAATAGTCGAGGGACCAAATTAGGATTTAGATCCAAGTAATAGTCATAAACCTAAATCATCTCTACAATTTGTCATTTTGAAACAAACTAGGAACAACCTTTAATAAATACAATGATTAGCTAGTGTTATATAGAACACATTGATATTGATATAACACAAAACTCAATGATACTAAAACAATTAATCATGATAACAAATATTAAAAATGAATTTACATTTATATCAAACGTTTTGTTCTTTTAAGATAATATTAATAAAATTTACGTAATTTGAAGTATTTTCATGACTCGCAATAACAAACCACCCCTATCCTCCGCTTGAACTTTGGTTTGTCTATTAGTTTATAAGTGAAGTTCCTCAGATTCAAGAAATCACTACTCACTAGCTTGTAAATATGATAAGTTTACAGACCATTTGCACCACCTGAGTTATCTTGGGAGTCCCTTTATATGACTAAACATTTGCAATCCCATCATTCATTGATGAATACTTTTATGGTATCCATCAAATTTTATTTAAAGATTATTATTAGTATTATTATTATTAGTGGTTGTTGTTGTCATTTTTTTTTTTATGTGATGTGATTGTTTTTATCACAGATGGCTGCCACTCTCTAGCTCAAATAAAAAAGAGAGTTATTATTAGCTTGATAACTAATTATTAAACTCATGTTAAAACTAATGACATCTAAATTTGAATTTTGCTAATGCTAAGGTTTTCTCTGAAAGTGACTCACCATGACTAAACCTAAGTGTAATAAGAAGAGAGCAATGGGAAAGATACCCGAGTAACACAAAACAACCTAATCTAATTGTAACAAAATCTAAGAGTGAGCAAAGACAATACTTACGAGGTACACCACAAATTAACTTAATTGTGATGAAAAATAAGCCTGGACTGACAAACTCTTATTCTAAAATTAGATTAATCATATAAAAATTAGGAATTTTTAATGGAAAGACAATAAAGGGTAGACTATGATAAGATAAATATTGTTTATTTACAATAAATCAAATGGAAAGTAGAAAAAATCCAAGGATAATGGGCAAGGTTCTAAGTTTTTGTATAATTGTTTAAAAAAGGTTATTGTATGTTGAAAAGATTCACAGTAGGAATGGGCCATGAGGTTAGATATTTAAAAAAAGTTGGAAGATAAAATCATTGCAGTTAATAGGTGTAGTGACAAGGTTATTGCTATTAAAATAATTATGGTGAGAAAATTATGAATGTGATCAGTGCGTATGCTCCTCAACTTGGATTTGAAGATAGTTTAAATGCTCAATTTTAAGAAGAAACAGATGAACTATCATATAACTACTAAAGAAATGGTCTATAGGTTTTAATAGGATGAGCTATAATAGAATTCATGATGATTATGGAGTAGAAGATAGAAATACAAATAGGGGAAGCTATATTTGATTTTGCGGTAACATATAATATCGCAATAGCAAACATATTTTAAAAAATTGAGAAGAATACTTGGTCACTTAGACAAATGTAGTCAATAAATCACAGTGAAAAAGAAAAATATTTATATAAGGATTCTAAAGTGAGTTCAAAAAAAAGCTTAATCACACAATAAATGGTAATAGTTATGAATTTATATATGAATAGTACAAAAATAATCAAAAGAAATTTTGAACTTAGGATAATTTGATGAAATTCAAAAAGATAACATAGGGCAATAGCAATAAATTTATGTCTTAATAGCATAAGAAAAAAAAATCATAAGGGAGAATAGCCCCAAAGATAACTTGATGGAATTTGAAATGTCAAAAATGTTAGTCTTTAAAGATAAGTTATTAAAAGAGAAAATTGAAATTCTTTAATTGAGCCAAATCTAATATGAAATAAGATTTACAATTCCATCTAGTTGTTGGTTATAAAAAGGTCTATAAATAGATTATATACTAATAAAAAGATTTGGTTGTAGACTGTGAAGTTATGATGGTTTATCAAAGAAAAGAAACAAGATTCTAAAATAATTAAAAAAAAATTAAGTGCTATTAAGGCTTTATCAAAATTATCAAAATGCTAGAAATCTTGCAAAGAAAGTAGTGAGTAAAGGTTACAACTTAAATATAATAGATAACGTTGGTGATAGTAGATATACGATGTTGATCAAGCTATATGACTTAAAAAAGAAGATAATAGGGTCATGGTTAGAAATTGAATGGGGCCTTATCCCTGCACATGTTGCTAAGAAACCCTCATTAAAAAAAAGTCTCTAAAGTTCATCGAACATTTTTAGGATATAAAAATAGCCCTTTTTATTAATGACCAAAACCAACTAAGTTAATCAAAATGCCTCCATTTGACCAAGGTGAGGCCAACCATCACACCATGTTCGCTCCCTCCTAGGCCTAGTTGGTTTACTGACATATTTAGATGGACATTGTGTAAATATCTCCAAATTTTTTAAAAAAAAAAAAGTTTGAATAGGGACCACTCATTTATACACAATATTACACATGTTTCTAAGATGTCCCTCACTCAAGAAAATCCTCAAAGTTCATCACACATTTTTTAAAATAAATACATAGCCCTTTTATGAATAAAAAAATAAGCCAATCTAATCAAAAAGCCCTCCATTTTGAAAAAGTTGAGACCTCCCATCACACAATATTCACTCTCTTGTAGGCCTAGCTAATACAAACTGAAATGTTTAGATAACAACATTTTTTTGTCAATATCTTTGAAATAAAAACAAAATAAAGGACATAAAGGCTTCACATTTCTACACATGTTTCTAAGATAACCTTCATTCAAAAAAATCCCTAAAATTCATCCCCCACATTTTTTTAAGATATAGAACTAGCCCTTTTTATAATGACAAAAAATCAACCAATCTGATCAAAATGCCCCCATTTAACAAAGTTGATACCTCCCATCACACCAAGTTCACTCTCATATAGACTTAGTTGATGTGGACTGAGATGTTTAGATGATCACATTTGAGTAAATGTCTCTAAATTAAAAAATAATGAAAGTTTGCATAGGTTGCTGAGACATCCCTCATTCATGAAAATTCCTAAAATTCATTATATATTTTTTACGATATAGAAAAAAACCTTTTTATAAATGAAACAAGTTGACCAATCTGATCAAAATGTACACTATTTGACAAAGAAAAAACCTCCTACCACACCTTGTTCACTCCCTTGTAGGCCAAGCTGGTATACTGAGATGTTCACATGGCAACATTTGTCTAAATGTCTCTAAAGTTAAAAACATGAAAAGTTTTCCTAGGAAACCATTATTTCTACACATGCTATTGAGATGCCCCTCGTTCACAAAAAACCCTAAAGTTCATCCCACATTTTTTAAGATATTAAATAGACTTTTTTTATGAATGAAAAAAGAACAGCTAATCTAATCAAAACGCCTTTCATTTGACAAAAGCAAAGCCTCCCATCACACCATGTTCACTCCAATGTAGGCCTAGCGAATATAGATAAAGATATTTTGATGCTGACAATTTGCCTGAACTCATCTACCCTCCATGTAGATTGCCATGAAAATTCCATGGAGATTACCATGGATGTTCCTTAGTGCTTAGTGCCTGTAAAGAGATGGAGTAAAGGTAGCAGGTTGCAATGTGGTGATGAGGTGTGAGCTTGAAGTGCCTTTGCTGTCAGAAGGTCTTGGAATATGGCTGTCGTGAGATGATGGAATCATGTTGGAAATTGTGAGAGAATATATCTTGGGATGAGTGGCAGTTATAAGAACACAGAATTCTGGTTAGTCAAGAATGAAGGGGAAAGGGAGGCCTAGATGAGGGAGGAACAGTAGAGGAAAGAAAAGAGGAGGAAAATTATTGGAGGAAAATCAGCAACAAGACAATTAAGAGAAATAGAAGTAAGATGGCGTAAAGGAGACAAAGGAGAGAGCACGTGAAAGGGGAGGGCCACCTTCATTTTAATCATAAATATTTTCTATTACACCGCACCCTTTTCTATTTAGAAAGAAAGACTCCAATATTTCAATGAAATGAAAACTATAACAAATGAAACATAAAGCATTAGACAAACATAAGGCATTAAGGATCATCAATTCGGCCCATGATCTTCCTGCACCACTAACCAAAGCTGAGTTCAATAAGGCAAAAGGAAAGATGTGTATTGCAGCGAAAGGGAGGAGGATTAATGTTGGCAATCAAGTAAACTTCAAGGAATATTTATGGTGCTTCAATGAGAGGGTAGAAGTGTCCAATTTGAAGGACCAAGATGTAGTTATCGAGAAGGGTATTATGAACCTAAATCCTACCCAGATTGTAAATTTGATGTCACCTGCCAGCGTCAAAATATAAGGAACCTAATCTGTAAGTTGCATAAAAAACAAGGGAAATTTACATGCCTAGCACAAAATTCTTATGTATTTACATATCTCACACCTCAACTTCCATATTTACATACACAAAAACTTTGGTGCTTTAAGCTTATGCTTGATAAGGTGTGGTTTACTTTTAAGAAGTGGTAATAGTGCTATTTTTTATGTGACATTAAATAATTGAGCACTATGTGTGTAAATAAGAAGATTAAGGTGTGAAATATGTAAACCCATAAGAATTGTGTGCTATGTTTGTAAATGCCCCAAAAAAGAATGATGTATCCCCCCAGCCCCCCACCCCCACGAGCAAAAAAAAAAGAGGAACAAGGCAGTAAGATGCAAAACAGCATCAAAATAGCCCACAGAAAGCAGCATTATCAACACATGCTTCACAGTTAAAAGCCAAAAATGAAGAGGCCTGAAAAAGAACAGGAGATGGATGCTGCTGACCTTAGCATGCACTTCCTCCATGTACAAGCTACCGGCTGGCAATGGAGGAGCAAGGGCCCTACTCATCAAGGAGCCCACTCCAACTTTACTATCAGAAGAGTTGTCATATATTGACACTCGGCATGCTACAGGGGTCGTTCCATCAGGAAACTCCAGAGGCAAATCTGCTGAAACTGTCATGATCATGAGCAATGAGAGTGTGTGATCACAGCAGATCTCAATAACATGCAAAACATTTATAGAAATTAAAATGCAAACCTTCCCCGTGATGGCAGCAATTTGTAAACTGAGTAGGGATTGGAAAAGCGAATGATAATCCCTGAGAGAAAACTAATTAGAAGAGCCAAAAACGACAGGAAGATTGAATAGCATGCACAATTGAGAATAATTCACAAGGCATACTGGGTAAAATAATGTATATGTCCCTCTATCGATTGAGAATAATTCGCATACTGGGTAAAATAATGTATATGTCCCTCTATCTTTGTCATAAATGCCTGGAAATGTTGGTCCAAAGAGAGCATAAACTGCCACAAAAGTTGCAAGGGTTGGGCCACTATAAAAAGAACAAGTGAGATCAAAATTGTACATTTAAAAAAATAAAAGAAGTTTCAAACTTTATATAGCACTTGCCCAATCAAAGAAGTTGCATAACGCATTTGCAATTTTGTAACTTCATGAATCTCAATTAGCCGCAATCTCTGCGTGGAAAAGAACTAAACATTTAATCATCACATCAAAAATGAAATCACTAGTGGATTAATATAAAATTTAATAAGTGGTGAAAACAAGGGTTGCAGCATTTGTTGAAACTGAATAAAAGACATTGCAATAATGTTTGAGAACTTTATTGGGCTTAGGTAAAATTTTTGCTCCCAAAATCATGGTTTTGATGATTTACTTTCCTCCTCGAACAACACAGCACTAGATATTTATAAAAAGAAATCATCAAATTGATATATTTTATAAATGTTTGTATAGTTTAACAAAAATATTAACTTGTAACTAAAACAACCAAGTAATGGAATCTAATAAATTCATAAACTTTTGAAACTTGAATTCTAGCTTCAAGCAACCAAATGAGCTCTAATTAAAATCAACCATAAAATGACAGATGTAAAAATTCCTAACCAGTGAAATAATTCATCAATTTCAGAAGCAAATATACAGAGAGACACAACCACAGATATGCTTGCAGTAGAGTTTCATAATTTCATCTGAGTAAATGCTTTGAAGATATGATGATGAAATATGTGAAATGCTTAATAAAAAACTAAAGAAGCGATACCTGTGACCAAGGATCGAAACGAAGATGAAAACCATGATCTGGAAAGTTAATAACAATATCCAACTTCAAAGGGTCCTGCAGGACATGGTTTCCATGAAAAAAAGAATTAAAAGTCAGCCGAAACCAATCCATTTCAGTTCGTGGATAACTTTCAGCTGATAGCAAATTGAAAATGTAAAATTTACTTAACAACAGGTAGTTTCATTACTTTCATCCAAAACTAGCATATCCAGCAAACTCCAAAAAAGACGTCAGACAATCCCAAAAACACAGAGAAGGGATGATTTATACCCAAAAAAACAAAAACAAATCAAAACAAAGTGAGATCAGGGTTACGGGCAATTTTCCATTGCTTTCCACGACCACTCATTGCATAAGTTGATTTTCTGACATCGCCATAGAAAGGCCTCTACTGTTTTCATCAAATAATGAATGTTGTTTCCCTAGAATCATGTGGATTAGTGTTGCCCAGCCATATCACTACATCTCATTTTCAAGGTAATATTTCCCTCGGAGGCAAGGAAGAGACAGAGAGAAGTAAGGGAGGGCAAAAGAATGAGATAAAAGATAATTTGAGAAAGGAATAGTCACAGTTGCTTTTAATATCACATGCCCACCAGCTGAATTTTTCCCCAAATTAGCATCTTTTTGACTGATAATTAGTATTTAGAAAAGCAATATAAAAAATGATGATTTATCCTAGCTCATCTAATTTATATTATGTTCAAAAATTTACCTTCAAGCATCTTTATTAGTTGAAGCTTTCAGTAATAAATTACAATGTTCATTAAAAAAAATTCCCTTCAAACATAATCTATTCTCATAAATAGTTTTTATGTTAGAAATTAAGAAAGTAGGAAATGTCAGCATCAACTATGTCAAGAAATTACAATATGATCTAGTTCACTTTAGAAAGCATAGATCATTTCAATGCCCTAGTCATGTCATGGATAAGCGCTCTCTATGGAGCTTAAATTGCAAAAGAACCCTAACTGAAACTGCATCCAACTGGTTTTTTTGTACATGATTGGGTTCATTTTTGCATAAGTTTGTAATTTTTTTATTAGTTTATGCAAAATGCAATATTTCAGGAAACTTCATCCAATCATAGGGCCATTTTCTGTTCATTTTTAATCTCGAAAATGAAAAGTCAAGCCACCTTGCCGATAATCATGCATGAGACAGGACCATATAGGAATATTGAAGACCTTAATGACCCTATGGCTCTCATAACTTGTCAGATAAAAAAGACCTCCATAAAATAGTTCAAAGTTTCCGATTGTTTAAATAACATGAAAAAAGTGTAGCAAAACAAGAACAATGAAGTAATACTATTATGCTTCTTTGCTGGCTAAGTTTGTTAAATATTATGGCGAGTCTGCATAAGTTTTCTGTAAGAGAATTACACTAATAAAGAGTCTACAAATTTTTAGACTCCATTACTCCCCATCTGTAATATCAAGTTACCTGGATAGCATAAATTGATCCCAAGTCTTTCCAGGTTTGGGAGATAAAACTCTTATAATCTTTAAGATTCCTGCTAGGCAGGACAAGTGGTACAATATAAGCACCTTTCCTACCAAAAAAAAAGAAAATTTACATATGTACCACTCAATCTTATATATTTACATACTAACACCTAAACATCAATTTTTACACACACGCAACGAATGTAAGTTAAAATGGTTGTACTTCTGATGTGAAATGAAAGATTTGGATAAATGTAAAATATAAAGTTTATGTTTTAGAAATATAAATACAAAAGAATTGGGTGGTATGTACGTAAGTGCCAAAAAAAAAAAAAGGAAAACATGAATGTGGATTCACACATTTTCTGTCATCGGAGTTTTCAACTAATGAAAGTGAGCATAATTTAAGGGATGTGAATAGCATAATGATAATAGCAGAGAAATTTCAAAAAAAAAGAGCAGTTAGAGCCTTGGCCAAGTAGTTGGTAGTTTTTTTTCTGCCTGTTGCCAATTCAAATTGGAGCACACAAACTTAATCCAACATTACTAATATTTGTACTTCAGTTCTAAACACTCAAAAAAAAAAAGGAAGATTTACGTACATACCCCTGACATTTTATGTATTCACATATCTAACGTGTAAAGTTCAATTTTTACAAACATGCCACCTTAACTGTGCATAAAAAGGTGCATTTCACCCTACAAAAGTTAAGATAATGATATTTTTTATGACATTTGAAAGATTTGGGTGGTATAAATTTAAAAATGAAAGTATAAGTGTCACATATGCAAATACATAAGAATTGGGTGTTATGTATGTAAATGGCCCAAAATTTTGTCAAAATCAACCTCATTATAAAGAATCAGGCAGCTGCAAAGCATTCTAAGAAAAACCTAGAAAGGAAAATCATGAAAAAAATTGCAAACCTCATCATAGTATTTGACATGGACCACATCATAGATGTTAGGCTGGTGCTCTATTTGCGCAAATGCTTCACGAATGGACATTCCTTCAGAAAGCACGACACAACATCAAAACAAAAGCGAGAGATTTATATAAAAAGAGACTTCAGGTAATTAAACTTTGTATCATGATTGACATATACGATAACAAGATGCACACAATATAAGATCCGCAACCAAGGTCGAAGAAAGTAATTAATTTAAATCAGTTTAAAAAACTATTACAATGACACTAAAGTCCCAACAACTTAAATCCATTCCAAATTCGAACTGCTAATCATAGCATAATTTTAATCACGCGGGTCAAGAGTTAGCAATTAAAGTATCAACGACGTTACACTGTCACATACAAAGGACCGGCAAAAAATATTCATCCCGTACAAATGACTGCAACGGCAAGGTCAATGCCGTAAAACAAAACCGCTTTAGAATTCCAAGAGACCGGCGAGCTAATTTGATTCGGAGAACTCGATTATGAACAGAGAAATCACGCAGGTCAAGAGTTAGCAATTAAAGTATCAACGACATTACACTATCAAATACAAAGGACAGGCAAAAAAATATTCATCCCGTCCGACAGAGCAACGAGTTATGACTACAACTGCAAGGTCAATGCCGTAAAACAAAACCGCTTTAGAATTCCAAGAGACCGGCGAGCTAATTTGATTCGGAGAACTCGATTATGAACAGAGAATATACGAGCAAATAGTGGTGGGGTTATTACCTAGGGTAAATGGTCCGACTCCCAGTCCAGGACGGAGGTCAAGGGTGATAGCACCCATGGCCATCCCCTCGCACCTCCTCCTCGGCCCAGCTACCACCGGAGCGACTGCTGCCGTCGCCCCCGCAGCACCGGATCTCTGCGGACTCTGAAGCTGTTGCATCTCAATACCCTCTCTCTCTCTCTCTCTCTCCTCCCTCTCCAAGTGACGACTTCTGCTTTGTCTTTGCGACCCGGGATGGGTAACCCAGCCGCCCAAGCAAAATCTGAATGGGAAGGAGAAAACAGGAGAAGCTTGAATTTTCTTGGGTGATTTGCTCTAATACATCAAACAGCGAAACACCACTTCTTTGGATGTCTTTTACTCTTTAATAATGATTTATTCATTTTTTATGACTAAAAAGTCAACTAATGACAAAATTGATATTATTGTGTGCTAGAAAGATAATTTAATGTCTTAGAGCTCGTTTGGGGCATCTTTTTGGGAGCTTTTCATTTTCAAAAAGCATATTTACTTGTTTGATATTCGGCTTCTTCCTTATTTATGGGTGTCAATCATTCACGGAACGGAGAAAGCAGAACCGCTAGAGAGGCAATGCATTTTGCGACGTATACCCTATTTCGATTACAAAATCTTTTCGCTATCCCCATGGAAATGGCATTATCTCTTCTCCATGTCCCAACCATTACCCTCGGCTCGCCTTCTTCTCACAAACGATCCCCCCTCCCAAAACCATATTCTCTTCCGTTGTGGTTTTAGAGCAAAATCTTGATCCTTCTCTTTCAGCTGTCTTTACTTCTCTTTTATGTATGTATAATGTCTCTCCTTATCTCTACTCTTGTGATTTTCTTTTGATGATTTTTTTATATGTGTTTCTCGTTTTACTGTTTTGTTTCATTACCCTCAGCTCGCCTTCTCTTCACAAACGGTCCCCCCTCCCAAAACCACCTTCTCTTCTGTTGTGGTTTTAGAGCAAAAATCTTGATCCTTCTCTTTCAGTTGTCTTTACTTCTCTTTTATGTATGTATAATGCCTCCCCTTATCTCTACTCTTGTGATTTTCTTTTGATAATTTTTTTTATATGTGTTTCTCGTTTTACTGTTTTGTTGTTGAAAAGTTTAAGTGTTTTATGCACTTTATTGCTTTCACAATTTTTGTGCTCTAGTGGCACGGTTCAATTTTCATATTTTCACATTAGATCTGTGATTGCATTTCCCTTTCATCTTCTTTAAACTTGGAAAAGATTGTATGGAAAGATTGTAGGAGCATTGTTTGTTATTTTAAAAATATATTCATGATCATTTGTTTTTTGCTATTGCAAATATATTAATTTTCATGTTTAATCGATAATTACTTTATTTCCCCTTCTCTTCAAATATGAAAATGATTGTATGAGAGAATTTATGAGTAGTGTTAGTTCTTTTGAAAATATATTCATAAGAATTCAGTTTTCAGCTATTGTAACAAGCTTACTTTTCAAGTTAGATCGGTAATTTCATTTCTTTTTTTTTTCTATTACAATATGGAAAAAAAACAATATATAAAGAGAATGTAGAGCACTAGTGGCTCTTTCAAAATATGCCTTGAAGAAAAAAAAATTGAGTTGGTGCAAATAAATCATTTTGCATGTTATTATAAGTAATTGAAGTGTCATTTCCTCTTCTTCTAACTTGGAAAGGATTGTGTGGAGAATATCTAGAAGTGGTGTTGGCTCTCTTAAAAATATATTCATCAAAATTTGATTTTGTGCTAATGCAATTATTTCAGTTTTCATAATAGATAATTATTTGCATTATCTTTTCTTTTCTTCAAACTTGGAAATGATTATATGCAAAGAATTTATGAGCAGTATTTGTTCTTTTGAAAATATATCTACGAGAATTTAGTTTTTTTTATTGTAAATATCTTAGTTCTCATATTAGATAAGTAATTTCATTTCACTTTTCTTTTCTTCAAACTTAGAAATGATTGTATGTAGATAATTTAGGAGCAATGATGTCGCTTTTGAATATATATCCATGAGAGTTTGTTCATCTGATATTGCAAATCTCTTAGTTTTTCATGCTGGACCAATATTTACATTTCTCATTCCCCTCCTTCAAACTTGAAAAGGGTTGGAGAGAATTTAAGAGTAGTATTGATTCTTTTGAAAAGATATTCATGAGAATTTAGATTTCTGTTATTGAAAATATTCACGAGAATTTGATTTTTTTGCTAATGCAAATATCTCAGTTTCCATGTTAGATCAATAAATGTATTTCTCTCCTTCTCTTCAAACATGGAAAATGAATGCATGCAAAGAATTTAGAAGCATTGCTAGTTCTTTTAAATTTAAATCCATGAGAATTTAGTTTTCTATAATTGCAAATATCTCAGTTCTCATATTATATCAGTAATTATATTCTTCTTTCCTTTTATTCAAACTTGAAATAGATTGTATGTGGTGATTTTAGAAGTAGTGAATATATATTAATGAGAGTTTTGTTTTCTGTTATTGTAAATATTCATGAGCATTTAGTTTTTTCTAGATTGTAAATATCTCAGTTTTCATGTTGGATCAGTAATGACATTTTTCTTTCATATTCTTAACTTAGAAAAGGTACGGAGATTATATAGGGGCAATGTGGGCTCTTTTAAAAATATATCCATGAGTATTTGATTTTCTACTATTGCAAATATCTCGGTTTTCATGTTGGGTCAATAATTACCTTTCTGTTTCCTCTACCTCAAATTTGAAAAAGATTGTATGGAAAAAATTTAGAAGCAGTATTTGTTATTTTTAAAAAATATCAATTAGAATTTGGTTTTCTGCAATTGCAAATGTGTCAGTTTTCTTGTTATATTATTAATTGTATTTCCTTTTCTTTTTCTTCAAACTTGGAAATGACTGTATGCAATGAATTTAGGAGCAATATTGAATCTTTTGAATATCTATTAATGAGAATTTGATTTTCTGCTATTAAAAAAATTCATGAGAATTTGGTTTTTTTTATTGTAAATATCTTGATTTTCATATTAGATCAGTAATTACATTTATCTTCCATATTCTTCTAACTTAAAAAGGATTGCATGGAGATTATCTATGAGCAATGCAAGTTCTTTTGAAAATATATCCATAAAAATGTGATTTTTTGCTATTACAAATATCTCAGTTTTTATGTTGGGTCAGTACATGCATTTCTCTTTCCTCTACTGCATACTTAGAAATGATTGTATGAAGATAATTTAGGAGCAATGTTTGTTCTTTTTAAATTACATCAATTGTAGGTATTGTCCAATGCAAGGAAATTTAGACTTGCTGACATTGACCTAGAACTAGAGTACAAGCTTGATACTATGTGCCTCGGAATTATGACCACAAGCATTAATGTGTGGGCTACAATAAAGGACCCCATGTAGAATTTCAATGAGCTCGAATGTGCTCATTCAAATAAGGTTCAACAGGAACAACATGAGGATCGAGAATAAGGTGAGTGCAGTCAGTCTAAGCGTCTTAGACCCTCTACCCAAAAGGGAAAAATTTTAAAGACGGTGGCGACACACTTATCTATGCATATCTCATAGTGATAACTAATTGCATCAGCTTCACATATAGTACCCACACAATGTTGCATGGATATTCGACTTGATAGATGTTATGAAGTTGTTATACTCTATTCAAAAGATTTTTGATGACATGCTCCTCTATTTATTTGTTGTAAAACTTCTAGAGGACCATATTAAGCGAGAATTTTTTTTCGCTAGGTTCTGGAATGAAGGATTCCTTCCCTTTGATAGTTTTTAGAGATGTAGACTTTGTTGTTATTTTCTTTTTATTGTTACTATTATTTGGGATTTTCAGTTTGTAATAATTCACACTTCTATGATGAACTTTGGATTGTGGATTTTTTGTGTGGGACTTCAGTATAAATGTTATGAGTATATATAGTACTTTCATTTTCAGTAATTTTAATAGTTACCTGCACTCCTATCATACTTATTCTTATTGTTAAATCCTAACATGCATCTTGCAAATAAATGGACCTACCAAATGAAGATGAAATTATAGAAATATTATAGAGAGCAATGATTCTGACAACAACAGTTGGTCTCATCAATGATTATTATCAGAGAAATTTGTGTAAGACCCCTCGTGTGTCAACATCATCTGTGAGAGACAAATGGGTTAGCAAACTACTCAAAGCTCATTCCAGTAGAATTCATAGCATCAAACTTTAACCTCACAATTTTTTAGCATTCTCTATCAAAATTTTTCTATATGAGTATCAAATTAGGAAGAAGCATATTTATTGTTGGACAACTTGAGTTCGAGAAATTTTCAATTATTTGATGAAAAATATGAAACAATTCTCTTATTTTATCAAATTGATCACAATCATTCTTTGATGACAACCAAACATAATTAAGATCCCACAAAACATATTCAAAAAAATAACTTTATAATGAAATGCGAAACCTAACATTTTGTATGTATAATTCTAATGTGTTAGCACATCAATGCAAAATGAATTTGTTGTAGATAACTCACCATGCCTTGCAATCTCGCCAAATTTATGTAAGCGACTAGCTGATCTTTGATAAATAAAATTGTCTCTCTAACATTTTCAATTACCTTACCTATTTCTTTCAAACCCTCTTGCATCATTAAATTTAAAATATGAGTACCACAACAAACATGAAAAAAAATCTCTCATAATGAAAAAGCTAGACCTTCTAGTAAACAACAATTACTAGAATGTAAAACTCTTTCAAATAATTTCAAATTTATTTCAATTGGTCTTTCTCAACTTCATAAACTTTTTTGCACACTGTTTTTAAAATAAATGCTAATTTTTTTGATAGTTTGAATTCATCGATTGCATTAAAATGATTGATTGTCATGAAGATATATTCGTGAGCAATGATCATCGTAGCCATAATATTTTTTATTCCATTATGATCACATATATGAGACACATAAAACAGAAATATGCTCAGTTCTTCAATATCTTCAGTTATTGGGTCAAAGGCTTTTTATTTTTTATCTCTACCATCTATTTTAATGTAGTGATTTGTTCTGAAATGTCTAACCATTTAAGAAGTATCACTTTTCTATTTCACATAACACTTGACACTACAATTGCATTTTCATTTCATAATATGTTTCTCCTTTTTTATGATTAATATTTCAAGAAAATGTTGTGAAACATCTGATCTATGCATTTTACCATTTTTTTTTCTTTTTAGTTGAAGTAATTTCACTTACACTTTCATTTTGAGTTGTTGCTTCATAAGCAAAAATAAGAGGCTAACTTGAAGAACTATTAAATTTAATTTAAGATTGGGTTGTCATTGTCTCTATAAAAATTTCAAACATTCAGTTAGTAAGCAATTAATAATTAACTTTGTTGTATTTGCTGGTGGAATAAAAATTTAGATGGTTAGTTGTGGTGTCCATCACATATTTTGAAAGATTTATATCTAAATGATCTGATTCGTTATTTGAAAAATAACATCCTACCCCAAAATATATAAATATTACCTTAAAATGAATCTAATCATCATAATGAGGAAAATCTTAAATTTATAAGTCTATGTAACTAAAACTTTTTCCCTAGCTTATAGGTGTAAAATATGGTTTATTTTATTCTGGGTTGTAGTATCCCTACAAATGAAAGCCCTAATAGTTAATTACATCCTATGAGTTAAGGTTCTCAAGAATACTCTCTATCAAAATATTAGCTTATATTTAATAAGATCACAAGATTGATGTCTTCAAGATTGAAGTTTCGGGACTTCAAATGTATAGACTAGAGGTTTGAAAAGAATTGTACTTGGAATCCAAAATGACTGAGATTTACAGTCCAATGATGATGTGTCATGAAGAGGCTCTGGAAAAGGGTTAACCAACTTTAGGTAGAAGGTGTATCCTAGATTGGCATTGTAATATTGTTGAAAAATATTAAGCTTTGATTTGAAAGTTGGTTTTGATTTATTGGCAATGGTTTGACTTTTTCAAAAAAATAAAAATTTGTAATAGTCACCGCACCTAGCTTGTCAACAGATTATTCAATAAGCTGCAGCTGCCCCAAACAGACCCTTAGATGTTAGACAAACACAGAAATTGGGGGGTATGTCCCTTTATTCTTTTACTTTTCATTAACCTCTCTCTCTCTCTCTCTCTCTTCTATTATTTTCCGTATATCTTAATGGATCAAATCCAATGCCATTTTGAACTCATTAAAAGTTAACTTTCATTGCCAAGAGAGACATATTTGAATAGCCAAGATCTTAGAAGATCATGTACAACTGATACTTCAAATAGAGAAAAAATCATGAAATTTTTTCAATGAGGCTTTTGTTCCAATAAAAATCAAGTTTTTGCACAAATCGCTTTTTTCTTATAAAATTTAGGTGTCAGATAGGTAAATAGATAGGAATTGGGTGGAATGTATGTAATCAGACTTCTCTACAGATGCAATCTAAAGGTTCAAGAACTGCTGCTCCAGTTATCTTCAAATAGAAAATACATCAAATATCAAAACAAAAGAAAATAAATAGAACCACACTACTGTAAACAGCCTAATAAACACAAGTACTATCATTAAATGACCAGCACTAACGGTCATGAAAGAACAATAATTCTAAAATGCCCAAAAATGGAGAAAAATCTGTTAAACTCACAGATGTAATCTATGGTTTGAGAACTGCTCCTTCAGTTATCTTCCAGCCCGATTCGAAGCAAACCAGCTCGTACCGAGTCGTATAGGTTGTGTTGTACGAGTCTTTGTGCTCGGACCGAGCAGCATCTATCAATCTCGCTGCTTCGTTGATCGTAGCTTCGACAACGGCTCGACGACCATCCAATGAAATAGTAACACTATCGATGGTCAGGTCCTGTAGAGTGTACTCCCAAAACCAGCCTTTTCGGGCAACTTCAGCAGCACGGTCCTTCCATATCTCCAGCATTCGGTCTTCTAGAACCTAATCATAAGTTGAAATTTATACATAGCACAAAATTCTTATGCATTTACATATCTAACCCAAAGTTTGATATTTACACTCATAAAATCTTGGTGCCATAAACCTATGCATAAAAAAGATATATTTCATTTTTAAGAGAATGCGATGGCGGTGTTTTTAAAATGATGTTAAAGATTTAAATGGTATGCTTCTAAATAAGAATATTCAGGTGTTAGATATTAAAATACATAAGAACTGTGGTATGAATGTGAATGCCCCTTTGTATTTCTACTTAAAAAAAAAAAAATCAAAGTAGATAATAAGAATAGCTGAGCTCACCTACTAATACTACTACCACTAATAATGATAATAATAATAATATAGTAGTATGGTTTCTATGTTTTTTGGATCATTACCAATTATAGTTTCATTATTACAAGCCGTTATAATATAAATGCATTCAATTTATACTCATATTTGATAATATTTTAATCAATGTTCAAAATTAAAGCAATCTAATGCCCAAATAATAAATAATGAAGAAGAATAGATGTAATTCTTTATTGAATAAAATGTCACATTTTTGCAATATTTTGAAATTAATGTTTTAGATACAAACTCCACCTTCAAAGACTTATTGACAGTTAATACAAGGAGGTGAAGAAATAGCAACTTTGTATCTTTATCATGTCGAATTGTTTTGTATTGTAGTTGATAGCAAATTCAAAGATGGATAATTATTCTCCGAAACAAGTACTAAGTTATTTCTTTATGTGACATGCATAAACCTAAGTGATTTATTATTTATTTCTTATAAAGGGAAACTACTACTCCTTACAGAGTAATATCATAGTAAATCTCCTAAGCTATCCACATATTATCGATGCATACATCAATCATGATTTCTCTTCTTTAAACGACAATGCTATCTTGCAAGATAACTTGTTTAAGATAAAAATGGATGACATGTCTCCTAGTTTATAAATTTATTAACTTGAAATCAACTTTATCAGTAGTTATTACTACAGTTGAGAGAACATTTTATACAATAAACATTATCAAACATCGATTGCATAATTGAATATGAGATAACTAGCCACTGGCTTCTTTATAACTGATACTGAGAAAAAAGTATTTGGCTTGAATCTCAATGAAATTGTTATATATGTCAAACAATACAAAATAGATTGAGGAACTTTGTAATCATTATTAACTTCATCGATGATAATGGGATGTAATAAATTTATTTTGAATTATATGCTTTTTATTTTATTTTAATAAAATTAATTTATTTATACAATAAATTTGGCTAACCTAAAAAGACGGCCATCTGCCGCCTCCCACGCCCGAAGTCCCGCTTAATTTATCTCTAATTATAATTTATATTAATAAGTAGCAAATGACTATCTACTCCCATCATGAAGTAACTATATTCTTCCAAATTTATATAAGCTGATTTACTAAAACTCTATCTTCAAAGAATGTACAAACATTTCTAAGTCTATTTCTTAAATTAAAAGAAAATAGTCATTTGTTTCGTTAAAGAAGAAACACATGGTTATAGGAAAATATACAGTTAGCATTCATTCAATATCTCTAAGAAAACAAAAAAAAAAAAAAAGATTTCAAATAAACCTTATATGAACCATCATTGACAGAATGACAACTTCGAATGCGTCCGTACATCCACACCAAAACTGATAACAACAGTAAAAGCTTGGGTTAACTCTAATAACCAATGGCACTTCTAGTCTTCAATATCTGTTGGCTCTAATAGCTAAAAGTGGAATTTAGACTGACCACAAAATCAAAATTCAGCCTTAATTTAACGAGGTTAGAGTTGTCCAATAACCCATGATATACCCCAAAATTCCCAATCCCACTTCCTCATGAGATATATTACGCAATCTGCTCTCTACAAATTCTCTTTAGTTGTGTAATACTCCCTTCAGCTTTCTTCATGATGAAAGAAGGGAAACTCCTACAAGTCACATCCAATGATGTACTATTGGCTAAAGAAATGCAGACATCCAATGCAATGCATGCCAATATTATGCCATACTACCAGTCTCAAATTGAATCAATGAACATGCAAGATATTTGAATCTCACTTAGCTCACACTTTCTTCTTTGAGTTAGAAGTGCCGCATTAACTAAGTTGGGTTGAAGTCAAGGTTCCCAACGCAAAAAATAAATCAAATTGTAGGTTTGTAATTTCATGCTTAGTCAATTTTGGGTTAGATATTAACCAGACATGTTTAACAAGTTGATAGCCATAACCATTAAGTAGAACTTATCTATGAAAGTCCAGTCCCAGCGTGTGTAATTCACAATTCCATTATCCTTGCAATTGCTTAGAAAAGAGAAGCATAACATAAATTCAGAGCAGCTAAATACAATTTTTCATCAATTTTGATCAATGTACTTGTCAGTGGAGCTATCAAAAAAGCTTATAGTTCACGAAAAAGTCGTGTTCGGCTTGACAAGTAGCTTGAGTTCAGCTCCTTCATTAAGCAAGCAAGATGGACACGGAAATTTTTTTGAGCTCGATTTATGAACAAACCACACACGTGTTCGACTCATTTTAACTCGAAATAGTTAAATAATAAAATTTATTTATATCTTTTTATATTAATTTTTTATAATGTATTTAAAAAAATACATATAAGAGACTTGAGTGGTATAAAAGTAAAAAGTAAAGCTTAGGTAAATACATAGGAATTGGTTGGTAGGTATGTAAATGCACAAAAATAAAAATAAAAAAGAGCAAAGATGAGCACAATCTCATCTCAGAGTCCCACTCTCCCTCGTATTTGTTTAGGTGTTAGATATGTAAATACATAAGAATAGGCTGGAATGTAAGTAAATGCCCCCCAAAAAAAAGGCCACTGTCCATTTTTCTTCTAATTTTTAGTCTCATATCTGTGGGAGAGGTTTCCTTGCAGCCTTAGAAGGTGCTTAAATGTAAAGAACTCTCTCTTTTAAACACCATCACCATGTGGCCGACGTTGGAGTTCTAGCTGTTAAGCTCCAGTTTAAGCCAAACACAAGCTTAGTTCAAACATTCAGGCTTGAATCAAGCCGAACACAAACATGCTATTCACAAATCATTTCGAAACACGAGCTGAACACCAACAAGAAACAAAAAATCGAACGAGCCAAACACCAACAAGCCTTGGGCTAGCTCAAGCTGGTCTCGTTTACATCCCTACTTATCAGTACATTAAAAAGTATGTTGCAAATGTTCCTTATTTATATGAAAAAGGAAATATAGTCTCCTTTGTTTAAAAATTCACCAGGCAGGCCCTTGAAATTAACAAAAGGAGAGAGATTTGGTCCTTATTGATGGGCATCCAACGATTCAAGCACTTCTTACTAAGGTTAGACCATTTATGAGGATATTATTTGGGCACAAAAAATCCTAACAGAAAATAAGCAATCTTCTAACTAAATTCTTAGGTGGTGGTAGTACAGTAAACCAAACGTTCAGCTAAGTAAATGGATGCCTAACCTCTGGGAGTTTCCCAACACGGTGATGAGGACCCAAGGCTTGAGATTTGACATTTTGCCACTTGCGGAGTAGGGTTTCAGCATATCTTGCATCCATTTTGGGTAACTCCTTTTCAACATTCTGAATTGCAGTAGCAACTAAACACAATATTCAAAGTTACAAAGAAACAAACATAAAAATGTAAATTAATATTATTTTAACATATAATCATTTATCTTCACCTCCAGAAAACAAAAAAAAAACAAAAAAAAACCAAAAAATTCACTAAAGCATTGAAACAATTTTAAGAGCGAAACAAATCTAATAAAAAAAAGGGTGCAAATTGTTGCTAATCTAAATGATTCATAATGTAGCATAACCGATGGTTGAAACTTGAAAGAAGCTCCTGCATGTTTATAGATATCACTTAGAAAGCAAAGGTAATTAAAATACAACAACAGGCATGTATTTCCTAATATATGAGCTAGAGATGGTATAAAGGCTGGCCTACAATGTTGGTAGTTGAAAGGGGGAACTAGTACACAGATTGGCAAAGCCAAAGGAGGATAATATCAGGAAACGGGAAAGAATATGCACAAATAAAATATTCGAGCATGGTGACAGGATTTATAAAAATTGTTTCAAAGTAAATAACAAGTCCACAATGCTTTTGAAGAAAAGAGCTCGACATTAGCAAGCAATTGATAAAGACACATGTTATCAAGGACCATATCCATAGAATTGCACAATCGTTAAAAAAATTTAAAGCCACGTCTACTTTCCAAATGGCAAACTAATCAACCCATAATACATCTAACAGAGTGAAGTGTCAAAATAGCACCCTCTCAAAGTATGTAGAAGTGCAAATTAGTCATCAGATTCTTTAAATTGGGGCTTAAATAACCCATATTAAAAGACACCGGGACTAAAGTGGCACTTGAATAGACTCTAAGACTAATATGACCCGCAGCAAAGAGTGGACTATTTTGACACTTCTCTTTGACACCACATTACGAAGGAAAATTTTGCAAAGAAAACTCACAACATATGATTGAAAATTTTCCAATGGAAAACTATTTACCAATTTACCATTTGCCAAACAAATATATGAAAAAAAAGTTTCAGAATATTTAATAATTACCAGAAAGAACTGCATTTGCCGCCATTTCTGATCCAACTTCTTTTATTGAACCAGGCGACAAATTTCTCCTTGGTAAATATCTAAGAGCAGCAACTGTCAGTATGCCAACTGCTATTCCAGCACACATAATCTTAATGCTTGCTTCCTTTATCATGTACGTATAATCTTGCTCATTGGAAGATTCAGAATTGGGTTTCTCATAAGCCTCATTCTTATTTTCTTTAACATATTGATAGATACTAATTCCGGGCTCTTCAATTCCTACTTCAAACTTAGAATTATGTACACCAGCGGAAACCTCAATGCTATTTCTTCCTTCCCTCTTAGTCAATGGAAACACTTTCTGTAATGCATCAACTACATTTGATTTTACATTACCAAATACAGCTGTAGCTTCGGCGCCAATTTTTACAATGGAAGCAGCAGCTGCTAAAGGTGAAGCCCCGCCTCCTTCCATCTTTTCTAAATATCGCAGCACAGTGGGGTCATCATAGTAATCCCTGAGCCTAAACTGTACACCTTGAGTATCTCTAAATCTTGAAAAAACAACCTCAATAAGCCATGTCTCCAACAATTTGCAAAGTCCAGGAAGAAAATCATGATCTTTGCCAACATTCAAATTGCTCATGATGAAATCTACGATATCCTGATTCCTATAAGGCGAACTCGTATCGTCAATGCCCAACCATGAGTAGCACTCATCAAGTTCTCCCAAAAGCAGTGAGCAGAGACCCCTTTCCAGGGCAAAGTCTACATCTCGGTCTGCTTTCATGGTGTATTCACTATTAGAACCTAAGGAGGTAACTTTGGACTGCTGGAGTTGTTGAAATAAATTGCCAGCATCTTTAATAAGATGGGCCTTTTTGCCCACAATGGCATGTGCTACTAAAGCTAAGGCCACATTGTACACTTCAAAGCTCTCTGCTGGTATATCACTTGGTGTCGCAGCAAACAAATCTATCTTTACACCAATAAAAAAAAGGAAGATTTACATGCATACCACTCAATTCCTATGTATTTAAATATCTAAAACCTAAAATTCAATTTTTTACACATATGCCACTTTACCTATGAATGAAAAAAGTTAAAATGAAGGAATTTTTGATGTAATATGAAGGATTTTGATGGTATAAATGTAAAAAGTAAAGAATAGGTGTTAGATATGTACATACATAGGAATTAGGTGGTATGTAAATGCCCCTCAAAAAAAAAAATCATGACAATCAACCCCTTATCACAAAGCATACAATGACTACTCAAGTAATAGTTCTCACAAACCTGTTCCGAAGCCGTCATATGTACAAATGCTTCATTCATGAAATCTTCGCGTGTGAATCCTCCTCCTATTACTGCAGCACCTCCTTTACCAACCGTCCACAATATACTGCGTACACTATGCAGACCATCTTGTCTTTTTATAACGTGTTCTTCATCAAGGGGCAAAGCTAAAAGTTCAATAGCACAACGAGGAGATATCTCTTCCAACGTCTCATCAATTTGTACCAGCAGGTCACGAGCAAGGTTGCTAGCCCCTTCCTCCTGTAGCCATGAAGATTTTGATAGGTAAAAAAATGCAAATAAGGATTTAATTGCATAATTTTGATAAGGATGAAAAAGTTTGAGCTGGCATACAATGCATACTATAAAACTAACGTCATATATAAATAAATAATTTTACGATCATTTGATAATCAATCAGAAATCACAAATTTGAACTAAATGGATTATTTTTCTGTACAAAAGATAAGGGGCGTTTCATAAATTCCACCCAATTCTTATGCGTTTACATATCTAACACCTAAGCTTTACTTATTTACATATAGAATACTCAAAATAATTTATATCACATAAAAAATACAACTATTTTTTATGTTTAAAAAGTGAAATACACCATCTCATGCATAGGTAGGGTGGATTATGAATGTAAAAATTGAAGTTTAGATGTTAGATATGTAAACACATAGAAATCGAGTGGTAGATATGTCAATCTTCCAAAGTATAATTTTGATTTTCAATTCCAATGATATTTAGATCATTCAATTAAAGAAATGGGTTTATGATGATGATTTGAATATATTTGATGGTTTTAATTATTAAAATACATGTTAAAATTACTTTGCTTTGGCTGATAATCCTTCACATATACAAACGCACATTTAAAAATTGTAGCCTTCGTTGTCTAAAAAAACTTAAATATACTGAAGAGCCACAAGATGACAAATAAGACGTTTTGACAGATAAATTCACTAAAATTGATGTAATCCATGGCCTAGAGAATTCGGCGATATGTTGAGAGTTACCTGCAGTAGTTTTAATGCTTGCTGAAGAAGCTCACGACAACCCATGAAATCTGGTGGATTTAGAGCCATAGCATCCCTCGACAAGTCCACATATGCAAGGACCATAGCCAGCACCACATCCTGCTTAAAGGGCTTAGGTAACCATTCACGCAAAAGAATACCACCAACTTCAAGGATTGTCTCTGCCTCACCAGCCTCTTGAAGTAGACACAGAGCCCCTGGAACCTACAAAAAAAACCAAAATTTTATAAAAAAAGCCCACAGAATTCATACAATGCACATAATAGCAGCCATAATAGACAGCAAGAGTGATATTTGCCCGTGTTTCTAAAGACTAGGTCAAGGGTTTTAATGCTTTCAAAAAACAAACCAATTATAGAAACATTTAGAATACTTTTAGGAGAAATAAAGTAAAATTCAGTCAACTTGTGGCTTGATTATGCATATGAAACAAGGCTTGAAACTACAAACTTCCTTTTAATTAGTTTTTGCCCACATTTCTAGAAACCAAACAAATCCTTGCTGAACGTTGAATGCTTGGTCAAGTAAACAATAACGGCATTGAGTTATGAAATAGGAATTCCAAGTTCAACAGAAGTGTAGAAAGTTTGAATATCATTCTTTCCAAAAGATATTTTGAAAACATAGAATTATATAAGACTATAAAAGAAAGGTTTCCAAATTTAAAATGTAAGTTGGAAACTCCAATATGAAGTTAAATAAGTTCATAAGAAACTAAAAAAATAGAATCCTAATTAATTACAATAATTATGACTTTATTCATCGGCAAGCACCTACAACAAGGAGCTCCCATTGGCGAGTCTAATCTTGATACTCAATCTAGAAAAGAATGTGCGCATAAGTGGTTTGTTGAGAGCATTTGCTAGCTTATCATAAAGGCCTAATAATAGCACAGAAATTACTTGAATCATTGAGCTTAATGGATCAGAGTGAAGAATGAGCATTGGTAAGGTAGCAAGCATTTTAATCATAAGAAGGGTTTTCATCATTTTAGTGTGAACAAGGAGATTAAGAACGTATCAACATCGAGACAAAAGATGTCCAACAAAATGTAGAACAACTTCCAGAACAAGATATAGTGTAGTGGCCCAACATCCTTAATATGGAATCATCGAGCAAAAAGAGTTAAATAGTATTACATGGCTATGCTAGAATCACCTATGATATGCATATAATTAACTTAGTGTTTGTTTGGGGTAGTTGCAGCAGTTTGAGGCTGCTAAAGAAGAAATCGGTATTCAAAAAGTTACGGTAGCTATTACAAAAATTTTCTTTTTTGAAAAAGTCAGAACGCAATTTTCTAGCAGCCACCACAAGTAGCCAAGTGTATTGGGAAAATGCAGGTTTAAATTGTAACTTTTTGAGAAAACCGGCAAAATGCAGTGGTCAAACAAGGATGTGGCACCGCATCGCCACCACACCGCCAACCCAAATACAACCTTGAACCATAAGACAGATGGGTGCATCACTAGCATTAAAAAAGAATAGGCTCATCACCGGGAGAGTTGCTAATCCAAAAGCAACAAAAAAAATGTAATGGTTCATGGTACAAAATCACATCATTGAGAACAAAAATGGCTTTGCAAAGCTTGCACACATATGTAGGATGATTTGTGTTGGTGAAGCATTGGAGAAATACATTGTTGAAGGGGTCACAACCTTGAGAACTAGCCATATAGTGGTGAGCTAGACAACTATTGTTGATACTAAGTTGATAGAGGGACCAATAGTCATATAGTAACGAGCTTCCACACATGTAGGATGATTTGTGTCTGTGAAGCATTGGAGAGATACATTGTTGATTTGTGTTGGTGAAGCATTAGAGAAGTACATTGCTGATAATAAGTTGATAGAGGGACCACAACCTTGAGAACTAGTCATATAGAGGTGATATTGACAACTAGATTGAAGGTGCCATGGTAGTTAAATCCCGAGCACTGGCGGAAACCTTTAGCCACAAATAGAGATTTTAATATGTCAATAGAGCCATCAAATTTTTGCTTGACAAAAAAATTCATTTATGTCGTTTTTTTGAACAGAGGTAGAGAAGAACAATGTTGATGCTACATTTTGAATTAGAACATCATATTCATTGGAAATGGCTCAATGTCAGTAGTTATCTTTGAGTACTTGGGTTACAGTGGTGGGTATAAAGTCAGATGCTCAGTTTAATCTAGCTGTGAGAGTTAGTTTTTAAATTGGTGTGAAGGTTATTTTTGGCTTGTGTGTTCATTGGATGAGTATTATTAGGATGGGAGGGGGTTTCGCTACGTGTTGTAGAAGGTGTCGGATTTGTAGAGAGCTTATGGGAGAAGTGAGGGTTTTGTGTGATTTTCCTTTAGTGTGGAGGTTGAATATGATGGCCTTATAGGTGGGATATTATGGATGGAGTGCATGAAGGGAACCTAGAGGAAGAAAGAGGGATCTGTTGATAAAACACCATGAGGAGATTGTTTCTTCGTATGTGCAAGAGATGAGTAAAGGGTTGTAAGAGAAAAGATAATTAATAATTTATGTATAACATGAGATAAATTTTGAAATTAGTGACATCAAGGTAAAATTGGCACTTTGAATGAGGTAGTAGTTGAGAAAGACATGAGATTTGGAGCATTATTCATGTTTGTTTGTGGTGTACAAATAAATCCATAAGTAGCAGAGTCAACCCAACAAAACAGATTTGAAATAGTTGAGATGTGAGCAAAACAATTGTTCATATGGAGAAAACATGTGTAGGGGTGGCATTTTATTGAGGAAGACCGTCATGAAAGCATGACTCCAATAAGAATATGGAATAGAAAAATGAAAAAGAAGAGAAAATTTTGATAATATCTCGATGAAATCTTTCAGGGAATCCAGTCGGTTCACATGGGTGTAGATGTGTTGTAGACGAGTGAAATATGAGATGCTATTTGTAGATAGGAAGCTATTAAGTACTTCATACTTGCCATCATAGTAGGAGCATTGAGTCTCTTTTTAGGATCGAAAATTTTTATGTTAAAATTGTGAAGCTAATGAAGACATCATGAACATTTGAATTTTTTGCTTTTCAGGAAAGTATCATATATGTTCGATATAGTGATAGAATCATGCAATCTGATAACAGTATTTCAAAACAAGTAAGATATAACACTAGAGGAAGAAAATAAAATTTTATTAAATTTATTTATATTAACATGTATGGCAATTGAGTGTTCACGATAGCAGTGACTGTGGATGATAAATCTAAATTGAAGTGGGAGCTAATATGGTTTACAATTTAGTTCAATGAATTGCCTAATCTACAATGCCTAACAGCAAAAGCGATTTTGATGCTAGAAAAAACAATAAATAGGAGATTGGAGCAAAAAAGATGGACCATTCATAGACATCATTCTTTAGTTTGTCCTACAACATAAATCCTTCAAATGGAAAACAATGGGTCGGAATTCGAGAAATACATTATTAGAATAACAAAACTGATATATAAAAAAAAAACATTCCACTTTCAAGCTATATACAGAAAAGATGATATTTTGGGTTGGCAGGTTGGGTTTGAGTATAACCAAAATTTGACCAAGACATAAAATACTTGATCTGAATCTAACACATTAATTATAAGGATCAAAATATTTTGACCATACCTAACTCAACCAAAACACTTCTAAATTGAACAAGACCAATTTAACCTATTTATCCTATGAATGGTACAATCATGTTGCATAAAAATGACTCAATTAGCATAAATAAGGCTTATTTACTCTAATTAACATGATTCAAACAAGCCTAACCAAAACTCAAATAGCAACAAGGTCATTTTGGATTGATTTTGAGTTATTTGGATCAACCAAACCTAGCCGAAATGATTAAAAATCTATACTTTATACTCAAATCTGACCCAAGAAAAAAATTGAGTCCAACTCAAACACGGATTTTAAGTCAATTTTTACACGATAATTGATAGATGTTATGGGTATGCTGATGTCATCTAGAAGAATAACATCATCAAGGCCATCAAAAGATAGCTTAAGACAGCAAATGTGATAAGAATAAATGTTGTTTAGCATCCAAGAGGGAATGACTAAGAGCGCTTTTGGTAACTAACATAGAAGGCTATTGGTTTCCTTTATTTTAGGTGGGAGAGAGCAAATGTAGGTGGAACAAGGAGAGGTGACCAATGAAAAGTGAGGCACCACTTGACTATGTGAACTTTAACATCGCATGTTTGAAAATAGCCCATATAAGGCATATGTAATTGTTTTGGCGGCGGAGGGGTGTAAACGAGCCAAACACGAGTGAGCCCAGTGTTCGGCTCGTTTATATTTCGAGCTCAAAAAGTGTGTT